>NC_060069.1:110533433-110834385 GCF_922984935.1 Meles meles | reverse complement strand
AATGTACTTAATCTAGTAGGATCTTCAGGGAATGTATGATAAGGATAGAGAGTTGCCTCAGAGAATCTCAGGGTGGAGATACCAAACCTCAGCACCGATGGGCTATGACCTCACATGATTATTTCCATGATCTCAGTTATTAAATACTTCAATTTGGATTTAGACTGTAGTTTGTGAGTCATAGTCTACTACTCATCCCAGTATAAAACTAGGATTAATCTAAAAGCAATCATAAGCCTCAAGGGTATTGTATATAACTGAGATATGTAACTCCTGAATAGCCCATTCGATTTTTTTCTCCTTTTGAATTAAGCTCTTATGCAAAGATACGCATTCGTATCAGGAAATACAGAAGGACAGTGGTGGATTTAATGTCCTTAAATAGCAATTACGATGAACATTTATTGACCTTTCCAAAATGCATTTATGCCTGTAGGTACAAATGCAATTGAAATAGTAAAATAGTTAGAGATACCATAGTTCCTTTTGTGAGTTCTATGTGAAATAATATGTATACTTCCAAGAAGAGAAGCACGAACGTTATACTCACACAAAACCACATACTCATGAAGCTCTGATGTCCTTCGTGTAGGGCATGGGTTTAGGGAGAGACTAAAGAAGATAGGAGCAGAAAAAAATAGTTCCAAGTCTTAGAGAAATTTTGGAAAATTGGATGTTATTTTCATATATTCCTGCATGCTACAAGAAATAATAATGTTTTCCCCTAATTTCACAAGGTAAGAGTAAATGTTCTCATCTTCTTTAATGAGATGTTCTCTATGGGACTTTTTATTTTCTTTCTCGTATACTTATATCTTATATCATATATCTTTTATACTTTGGAATATATTGTAACTCACTTTTCCCATTAACTCTAAGATTTTTAAGGTAAAAAATGAGACTTAATTTTCTTTGTAACCACTGCAGTAACTGACTCACTGTGGCTGTTCAACAAACTGTGCCATTGGCAATTACATGGATTATCGTGCATAGCCCCAGATAGATCTACTGTTCCAATAAGCAGGAATAAACAGTAGAGCAGAGCTTGATGGTAGAGTCAGAACTACTGAACTCACAGATATAAAAGGATGCCTCCTTATATGTTTGCAGTAAACTACTGGTAGAAGAAAAATTGTGCAGACCTAGAGGGATGAAGGGGGCATACTCCAGAATGGTTGCTATTCTGGGAACAAAGAATTTTACTCAGAAAATAAAATAGAAGAGTACAATGACTGCTATTTTTTTTCCCCTTTTGGAAAACGTGGAGTAATGAGTAAACTTGAAAGGAATAAAGTCTTCAGGACATTCAAGAAATATTTGACATGTGACTCTATAGATGCCTTAACATAAGATTTAAAACATGCCTGGAAGTCCCTAAGATAAAGTTGTAAAGAGAGGGCAGTCAGAAGGCTTTGTCTATACATGAGAAGGTAGAATATTGATAGGGAAGACAAATAAAATGCAACAGAAACCAAAGATTCCTAAATGAATTTTGAGATGATATCACATGCAGTGTATTTACATATTTTTTAGAAAATAATACAAATGGTCTAGTTAGCTCAGTCTGTGGCTGAGCTTACAATCTGTCTAATGTGTACTTGCTTTTTTTGCCTGCAAAGTCAATTTACTTCTCATTTAGAAAGCAGGTTGGCTAAAGGAACAGAGAATTGCAGATACACAGGATGTATTGAAGTGGGGTTTATTAACTTCACATTTTTTCTCACCAGAAAGCCTTTCTACTGTTGTGAAAAGAATAAAATCCAATACATAACTTTGGAAGCATTTTCTTATAAGCCTCCACCATGAGCCGTTTATTTGTCTCAGAGGGAAATTGAGATTTGTATTGGAAAATGTTATTGGAATGTATTCAGTTTCTACATTTCCTATACTTTGATATGGAAATGTAAGATAATATAATGTATTAACTAAAACTAATAGTAGATCATACGTGTACATTTTAAAATATGAAGCCATTTTATTTTATAACCACAAGTATGTGATCATAGAAATCAAACAATGGATAAAGGAAACCATGGAAGATGATTGAACTGAAAAGAAATCCATCTAATTAAAAATAATTATAATACTTTTCAAATGCTCCCAGATATGTTAGTTTCTATTTTAAAAAATGGGATTTCAATCTGAACTTATTTTTTTTAAGATTTTATTTATTTGAGAGAGAGAGCATAAGCAGAGGGAGTGGCAGGCAGAAAGAGAGGGAGAAGCAGACTCTCCACTGAGCAGAAAGCCAGACCCACATGGTGCTCAATCCTAGGACCCTGGGATCAGGACCTGAGCTGAATGCAGACCCTTAACCAACAGAACCTTCCAGGCACCCCTCAATCTGCTGGACTTATATATTTCATTTTTTCATAAAGACATACTGCTTGTAGCTTACAAATAAATGAGAAGGGCTGACTGAAACACTAGACCTCAGTTCCCTGATGTTTGAACCCTCTTACCTGCAGAGCATTATTTTTCTAAGTGTATTGCACTGAAAATAAATAAAAGGAGCCTCATGAAAATGGAGCGCAGAAGCCTTGAAGGGGGAGCCCTTATGCACCTACCCTTAAAAGGAAACCTAGTATTCTCCAACAGGAAAAATCTTACTTTACATACCTCAGTAAAAGGAAGGAAGAATTAATTCCTCCTTGCCCAGCAACAGCCCTGTCAGTGAGAAACCTTCACACTCAGCCAATGAGAAGCTATAAGAAAGAGCCCCCAGCTTACTTCTTTCCCCTTTAAAAGCAGGCCTTTTTGCCCTCTGTTCTCTGGATTTGCCTATGGTTTACCATAGTCGACCTGAATTGCAATTCTCTGCTATTTCCAAGTAAACTAATTTTGCTAGTAAGAAGTTCACTCTAAGGCAAATAATAACCACAATAAGAATGGAAACAGTCCAAATTTCCATAAAAAAGAGAATGGTTCAATTTGGTATTTATATACCATTGAATACTAGAGAGCAAAGCAAAGAAAAACAGTAAATACAACCATACCCATCAATATGAATGGATGGATCTCTACCACATAGTATATATTTTTACCACATAATATTAAAGAACATAAGCCAACTGCAGAGTACATACAATATAACCCAATGTACACAAGCTCTAGAAACATGAAAAAAACTAAACAGTATGTTGTCCAGGAATGCATAAATATGTTAAAAATAACAAGAAAAGGAAGGAAATGATAAGCAAAGAATTCAGAAGACCAGTTACATCTGGGGAAGAATGAAAAAAATTTAACCTGGGCACAGGGAGGTAGGTGGGAAGTGTAATAGAAAGACTTAAAAGTAGTGGTAGTATTTTTAATTTAAGCCTTCTATTGATGCTTATTTTCATTACTATTCTTTAACCCATGTCCTTTTCTTTTCTTTTTTTTTTTTAAGATTTTATTTATTTATTTGACAGACAGAGATCACAGGTAGGCAGAGAGGCAGGCAGAGAGAGAGGAGGAAGCAGGCTCTCCACAGAGCAGAGAGCCCGACGCGGGGCTCCATCCCAGGGCGCTGGGATCATGACCTGAGCTGAAGGCAGTGGCTCTAACCCACTGAGCCACCCAGGCGCCCCCCCATGTCCTTTTCTATTTGTGAAAAATATCACATTTTTCCTTAAAACTAAATTCACAGCAACCAAAAGAAACCTAACTTTTAAAGCCAATTTGAGTTAAGTCCATGTCTCTTCTCTAAAAGCTTGCTAAAGGGTGAAAATCAGAACAAATTGTCAGTGTCTTTTACAAATCATAATCTTCTTTAGCTGAAATATTTATGAACGTAAACTAACCTGGTGTCAAGTCACTGCAATAATTCAGTCACCTGTGTTTCTTACATATTGAAAGGATAGAACTATGCATTTCATTTTATGCAACAATGTTTAGAATCTGTGTTATTTTATGGTAGTTTTAGTCCAGGGTTTCCACCTTCACTTCCTGGTTTTTGAAATATTTCCTTAAGTGTCTCACTTTCTTAGAACTAGGCTTTTTTTTTTTTTTTTTAATGAGGTACATAAAAACTTTTGAATTTCAGCTCTCCTGATTTTTTTCCCCAATTGTTTAAAGTCTCTGAGCCACAATTTAATTATTGTTAAAATGATAATAATGCATACCTCTTATGGTATTTGTGCATATTTTAAAAAAATTCTATCATAACAGCTAGAAGTTAAGAGTTATTAAATATTCACTCTTTTTATTTTTTTCATATTTAAACTTCAAGCCTGGTCTTCTGGCTAGACCCACAGGAGTGCTCTGACTAGTTTTGTTTTGTTTTGTCTTCTGTATACTTCATTTTTCCTGAAATATCTGTGACCAGGAGCTCCAGTTTCTAGAATATTTTTTCTTCCTTTTATTTTTAATTATCCCATTATTTTAATAGCAATCTAGTTTTTGTCTCTCTCTCTTTTTCCAAACTTGCTTTTTTTTTTAAATTTCTGAACTATATAACCTACCCATCTGACCAAATAGGTTGAAGTTTCTGTTTTGCTATATTACCTCATTACTGCTGCTATGTTGGTAGGTGCTCTCAAGAGTCACAAATAGGATAAATATGTAAGGAAACCTTCATTTAGCCATTCCTGTTAATTATTGAAGTTATTCTCCAATGACCATTGTAGGCTTGCACACACACATGAGTTATGTTAAATAAACAATAATTTTATTATAAGTGGGGGCTTTCTTTGGTGAAGTAAAACTTCAGAATTTATTCACCAAATATATTTTGTAAGAAATTTGAGTATCGGGGTATTGTTCACACTTAGAAATCAGAGATCTTATTTCAGTATTGCTTGGTGTGACATCTTAAGACTAGTTGAACTGTTCTTCCCCCAAAAAAACACACTCAAATTACCAAAACAGAGTTCATCTTTCTTTTGGCATAAAAAGAATCAAGATTTTCTACTATGTATAAAATTCAGGAGGGAAACCTTCAGAGCCTTCCACATGGTTTAAAATTAGTCAGCAGTACATTTTTTCATATAGTGCTCTCACATACCAATACAGTAGACATGTGTAGATAAAATATGTTTTGTTGATATTTAACACTCCTGTTCATAAGAAATCTCTGGTATCTTTATGGATATGCATAGTTTATATGGATAGTTTATATCACCGAAACATCATTATTTTGATACATACTAAGGCAATTACTTGTGTTTATAAGCTTTTTAGGCTTATTCATGTGTAATAAGTAATGTACAACAGATGAAACTCACTATTTTTGAAACTTCCAAGCCCTGAGCATAAAAAATATATTTGCCTTAGGCCATAGAGCTCCTAAACTTTGTGCTATGTAGAAAGGTAGAAAATTACATAGGAAGAAAGACAAAGTTAGGTAGCTATCGTATGGCAACCTGCCAAATAGTTACGATAAGCTGGTACTGTTTACCATGCAGCAAATGAAACAGCATTCAGCAGTGCACAGAAGCCATTAGGGAGTGTTTCCCTAAGCTACTTTAGTCAGCCCTATTTTGAAGAAGCAAAATAATATCTAGGATCACTCTTATTAAAGGATGTATTAGTAATGTATTAGTAATACATCTAACGAGATGTATTACTAACACTATATATATTGAATTTTTACTTGAAAAAATTTTTTCTTTTCTTTTTTTTACTTGTAAAGATCAGAAAGTATTATGGGTCAGAAGGCAATCACCATGAAAAGACCATATGAGAACAAGTCAAATAAAGGTAGTATATATTTAACTGATATTCAAACTTACTCAATGTAACCTCAGTTTTAATTTTATATATGAATTCTAATCAAGAAGCATTTTTTAGAATCAAAAGTGTGAAAATTAATATTAGCATTGGCTTCTTTTTTATTGAACTAAAATTCCATCATTTGATTCTTTGCTTTTAGTGTTATGCCCGAGTTTTCACGTCCAAGAGACCACCAAGGAGCCAAGCACCGATGCAATCACATGAGGGTTTATTTGACAAACTTAAGCTTGGGCCCAAGTATACCTGACACAGCGGAGTAGGGACTTGGACCCTGAACCAGATTACAGTTAGAGTTTTTAAAGGCAGAGTAGGGGTGGACTCAGCAGTAGGTGAGGACAAAGGGGATTATGGATGATGTAAGTCTCCAAGGGTTTTTGGAAGCAAGGTCTCCAGGACCTTGAGGGGCTAGCTATTGTTGGGAGAAAGGTTATTTATTACCAATAATAAAAATCTCTTGAGACCATTTAGATGTATATCGGTGGGTCATATACTTGGGAATGATTCTTGACACTATCTTGGAGGTTTAGAGATAAAGGAATTGTTAAAGTAGACTTACAAGATCCTGGTCGGACCTGTTGGGGTAGGGGGTTGGTCAGGCTAGGATTGTCCTTAGCAAAATCTCAAGGTGAGGACAGTTGAGTCCCCAGGGGAGAACCACTCTGTCTGTTTCAAGGGCTTGTCAGTTGGTAAGGAATTTTAATGATTTTGTTCTGCCTCTGTTTCCCACATCACCTAAACTTGAAGTGGGATGGCCTTAATTTTCTCGGCCTCCACATTAGAAGTTTCTATGTGACCAAAAACAGTTACATAATACAAATAACATGGCTGGGTTTCTCTTAGATTGGTTTAGTCTCTTCAATCATAAAATGGAATCCTGTTATAGAAAAATATTTATTCAAAGTCTGTAAACAACTAAGCACAAATACATAAAAAGTAATATGATTTAGTTTCTACTCCATGGAGATTCAAGTTCTTTTAAGGAACTGAAATGACTGGAAAGGAAAACAAAACAAAACTTGAGAGCAGCATATGTAAACTTTATTGTTTCATAGAGTTAATAAATATTCCAAAATTTTAGCAAGGAAGAGATGGCTGTAGCTGGAGCAAGAGAGTGAAGCTTCATAAGGGACAATTGGGTTTTATGCAGGAGTCCAAGTACAGTTAGGGAAGGAGATCATGGGTCAATGTTACTTGTTGGAAAGAACATGAATAAAGGCACAAAGGCAGATTGTGTCTAATGAGGGCAAGAGGGAGGCAAATAGAAATTTTGAACTGTTTGAAATGGAATAGCTCTATGGTGAGTAGAATAGTGTTCCTCCAAAATGTCCATGTCCTAATCCCCAGAACTTGTGAATATATTAGGTTATATAGCAAAGGAGAAATAAGACTGTAGATGAAATTAAGCAATGCAAATTAGTTGACCTTAAAATACAGAAATTATTTTGGATTATGTAGGGCAGCCCAGTGTAATCAAAAAGTCTCTAAAAGTCAACAAGGGAAGCAGAAGTGTCAGAAAATTGGAGAGGAAGATGTAACCTCAGAAGCGAGAAAAGAGTGTTGAGATGTGAGAAGAGTTCAACCTCATTTTCTGGCTTGAAAATGGAGGAAAAGACCACCAGTTAAGGGACACCAGAAGCCTCTAGAAGCTGGGAGTGGTAAGGGAAAAATTGACCCCCTAAGCTATCAGAAAGTAATCAAGGTCTGATGGGATCGTTACTTTAGCTGATTAAGACCTGTGTCATTCTTCTTACAGTCATGTCAGATAAAAATTTATATTGCTTTATACCATTATGTTTCTGATAATTTGTCTAGGACAAGTTATCAGAAAGCAAGAAAGTTTGGCTAGTCACCATCCCAAGGGTAAAGATCAATATTCAAATGAAGAGAGCCATATTATGTCAATGGTGTGAAAATGAACTTCAATAGAATATAAGGAGAAAAATATACAATCTTCAAGTGAAGAAATTACTGGGGACAAAAATAGATGAAGACATGTCAATGATGAATATAATATTTTTTGCAAATTAGAGAAAATAACAATACATAAGATAATATTACTTCAGTTGTTCTTCAATACAGTTTTCATTAGAGTTATCAGAAATTATCAAAAAGTTTAGATTAACATATAATTTGAAAATGTAATGTATAGGTAAAATATTTCATTAAAATAAGTGGAACTTCAGATACATACATATTATATGCCTCATAGCACAACAAATATGTCTTCTAAAATGTATACATATATGTATTTCAATTTTATTTTTAAAAGGCATAACCATGAAGGATAAAGTAATGATAGTTTGAAAAGTATTTTTTAGGTTAGAAATAATAAAATCAATTCATAAATATTTTACTTTAATGATAACTTAGGTTACTATGTACATAATTTAATCACTTAAACATAATCCACTTAATGACTATACTTAAAAATACCAAGTACAGGGGCACCTGCGTTGCTCAGTGAGTTAAGCCTCTGCCTTAGGCTCAGGTCATGATTTCAGGGTCCTGAGATCAAGCCCTACATCGGGCTCTCTGCTCAGCGAGGAGCCTGCTCCCCCCTGCCACCCTCCCCCCTGCCACCCCCCCCCCCGCCTGCCTCTGCCTACTTGTGATCTCTCTCTGTCAAATAAATAAATAAAATCTTAAAAGAAAATACCAAGTACAAGAAACATAAAGTCTTCTAACTAAACAAATTGTGGGTCCATCCTTAGTCCACTATGGTTTTTCCCTTATTAACAGCAAATGCTTAATGAACTAAAAGTAACTCTTTGGAGTCTTTGTTGTTGTCCTTGTTTGTAAATTGTTTTAATAGATAATAAACTTTTATATTTCATTCTTCAGATAGACCCCAAGGACATTTTGAGACTCAGTCATATTAACAAATGAGTATTCCAGACCACTAATCCTCAGGTTTTTTAATAGCCATGAAATTCCTATATATAGAGTCAGTTGTTCCATTATATCTCTGTAATAGAAACAAGCTGTATTAATGAACATTAGCAGGTAAACTTCAATTTTTTATGCCTTCCATTTCATTGAGTCACCTATGTTTTATACCAGTTCTGTAGTAAACACTTTAATGACAAAGATATGTGTTAAAAGGGGAAGAACTTCTTTTTTTTTTTTTTTAAAGATTTTATTTATTTGGGGCGCCTGGGTGGCTCAGTGGGTTAAGCTGCTGCCTTCGGCTCAGGTCATGATCTCAGGGTCCTGGGATCGAGTCCCGCGTCGAGCTCTCTGCTCAGCAGGGGCCTGCTTCCTCTCTCTCTGCCTGCCTCTCTCTCTACTTGTGATCTCTCTCTGTCAAATAAATAAATAAAAAATCTTTAAAAAAAAAAAAGATTTTATTTATTTGACAGAGAGATCACAAGTAGGCAGAGAGGCAGGCAGAGAGAGGGGAAGCAGGCTCCCCACGGAGCAGAGAGCCTGATGCGGGGCTTGATCCCAGGACCCTGAAACCATGACCTGAGCCGAAGGCAGAGGCTTAACCCACTGAGCCACCCAGGTGCCCCAAAAGGGGAAGAACTTCTTGACTGAGGAAAGGGAAATAAAGGTTCTAAATGTATGTATCATAGTCACATCTCATAATGAATTACATTACTTTTATTTCCTGTAGAACTATATATTTATGCATGAAAAATAAGCATTCAAAGCTACAAGAATGTGTTATTTAGCAGTTATGGTTTCTTATAAGTAGTGTAAACTGTGTAATTTTGAACATCACTTTTAGCTTTCAGTTTCTTCTTTTTTAATTTCTTCACTGCTGTTCTCTTATACTCTGAAAACGTTCATACTTACCAATAAAAAGATTGAAGCTCCTAGATACCAGCTCTAGAAATAATAAAAAATTTGATTCAATTTGCCTAAAAAAAGTTATAGGATATACATACCATCTTCTTTCCAACTACAGAGTATCAATGGGAGGAACACCAAGAGACATGTTATATACCCAAACTGAAATTAACAGGAAGGCTAATAAGGGATTTCTCGCATAAACTATGTCTTGCTTTATTTCTGGCTACACAGTGAAATGTTTCTCATGACATCTGGTCTGTGGATCCTGATGATCAAAATTATTTTCATAATAACACTTAGGTGTTTGTTACTTGCCTTTTTGCTTCTTTGACACTTGCACTGATGTGCCAAAGAAATACTGGATGAAAGTAATATAGTAAATCAGAGCAACGGTACTAAACCATGATAATAGTCACTTGCAGAAAAATAAAATACTAACTTCACTTAAGATAAGCCAGTGATATTTATTCCTTTGATAAATAAAAAAAACAAGTACACATTTTTTAAAAGTACAGATTTTTAATAAAATATTCTTTGCAACAAAATGAAAAAATTGTGGTTATTCAGATTTCAGCGCTTGGCAGGCATTATCTTAAAAAATAAAGTGAGCAGCTACTTCAAGGAAAACAAATTACATTATTTATATTAAATGATAAAATTTAAGCTTTTAACAGAAAATTAAAATTTTAGGAAACTTGAATCTTTCACTATGATCTTGGCAGCTTCCCAATTCTTAGACTTTTCCAGTTAGGTCAGTGGTGACATTAATAGATGCAGTCTTCAAACATATTTTTAAATGAAAAGTGATAACATTTGAAACTACATGATTCAGTGAACCAATATTTTCCAAATGATAAGTCCATGCTGCTCCAAATCATTTATGAGTAAAATAGTCCCTCAGAGTGCAAACTATGTATGTTAATGATGAGCTTTCAGATTGCACATTGCAACCTATCTTTAAGAAATTACAAGTTGTCTGGTACAGTATCATAAAAAAATACCCACTATTATCTTAAAAAACTATTAAACTACTTTCCTTTTACTATTTACTTGTAGGAACCCTGTTTTTTTCTCATTATTTCAATCCGTGAAAATTATTCTCTTCTAAGCCAGCAATTAAAGATATTTACATAAATGTAAATCTGTGCACTTATCTCTAACTTTTTATAGTTTTGAAATTATAATTATTTTTAAAAGCTATGTTTTCATCAAAATATAACAGATTTTACATTATTATTAAATGAACTAAAAATTTAATATTTTATCACTTTTATTTTTTTTAAATGAAAAATGTTAGTAGATATATCCACATTAAGAAAAATCTCCTTGAGAACTCATTTATTTTTAAGAGAAGAAATATGTTATTGAGAGGAGCAAGCTGTTTTTTATTTCTTGACCTAAGTATTTTTAAGTTTCACAGAGGTTCACTTTGAGATAACTGAACTATACATATTTTGCTTTATCTCCTCTTGTATATGTAGGCTATATTACATATTTTAAACATTTTTAATGAGAGAAAATCTTTTAGAGTCCTTTGGGGAAGAGTTTTCTATCATGGGATTCCCTTTCTTAAGGGAAATGACTGAGAAAGCAGATAGTCCACATTGCCATTGATAGCAACCTTGTGACCAGTCTTGGAACAAAGCTGAATATCGAAAAGCAAGCACTTATTAATGCTAATAGCATACTTGTACATTCTAACTGCAGAATTTTATGATATGAACATAATGACTATAATATTATTTCTTCCTTTCAGATGCTTATACTTTATTTACTTAATATTATTTCATTGGCTAGAAAATATGGTGGAATATTGATAAAAGAGATAAATGCAGTTATTCTTATTTTTTTTCCTAGATCTCCAAAAGAACAGTTTTGACATTTCACTCTCAAGTATGATGTTTGTTGAATTTTTCAATTAAAGAAATCTTATTATTTTGAGGAAACTATATATATAACTTAAGAGTTCTTTTAAGCTATAAATAAATGTTGAACTTCATTAAATGATTCTCTCACTAATTGAAATGACCATATGGGTTATCTCCTTTATTCTTTTATTCACTCCACTGTGGTGGATGCTAAACTGATTTTCTTTTAAAAGTTAAACCTATTTTGCTTTCCTGGAATTAACTCAATTCAGTCATAACATATTATTTTAAATATATTTTTGAGTTTACTTTGTTAGTTTGTAAAATATTTTTCAATTATATTCATGAATGATGACCTGAAACTATCTGTTCTTGTGGTATCCTTGTCAAGATTTATTTTTGAAATTAACTTCTCATAAAATAGAAAAGTGGTCCTTTTCATATTTATGGCAAGAATTTGTGTGAGCTTTTTAAAATTAAACTTATTTTAAGATAATTATAAAATTACAGGGAATTATAAGAAATAATACAGAGAGAGTCCATGTATCCTTTAGGAGTTTACCACCATGGTGGCATTTTTTAAAAACTATACAATATCACAATCAGGATGTTGGGACTGATATAATAAAGACAGAGAACAATTCTATCAATAAAATAATACACTGTTGTTTTTCTAAACCCACACCACATCCTTCCTAACTCATTCCTGACTTCTGAATACCACTAATTTGTTCTTTATTTCTATAATTTAATCTTTAAAAATGTTATATAAATGGAATAATGAAATAAGTAGTTGGCTTTTTTTTTCTTTTTTTTTTTTTTTAGAGGGAGGGAGAGATGGGGCAGAGGGGCAGAACGAGGGGGCTCCACACCAAGCATGGAGCCCAATGTGGAGTTTTGATCTTAAAACCCTGAGATCGTGACCTGAGCTGAAATCAAGAGTCAGATGCTTAACCCACTGAGCCACCCAGGTGCCCTTGTAACTGGATTTTTCAATCAGCATAATTCTGTGGATATTCATCCAAGTTCTTACATCTGTCAATAGTCATTTCTTTTTATTACTGGGTAACGCCCTGGGTGTAGATGTTCTGCAGTTTGTTTAGCCATTCACCCACTGAAGGACATTAGATGGTTTTTAGTTTGGAGCTATTATGGATAAGCAGCTGTGAACATTTGTGTATAGGATTTTGCATGAACATAATATTTTCCCTCTCTGGGGTTAAATGTCTAGGTGGGCAATTTCTGTGTCATATGGTATGCCTACCCTTATTTTTGTTTTATTTAGATAGAATTTGCATAACATAAAATTAACCATATTAAAATGTACAGTTCAGTAGCATTCGTGCACTTGCAATATTATGCAAACATTATCTAGTCCTAAAACATTTTATCACCCCCAAAGGAGACCTCATACCTATTAAAAAATTACTCTTCACCCCTCTTTACTACAAGCCCTGACAACCACTAGTCTGCTTTCTCTCTCTATGGATTTAACTATTTTGGGTATTTTATATAATGGAATCATATAATATGTGACCTTTTGTGTCTGACTCCTTTCACTTAGCTAGCATAATATTTTTGAGGTTCATCCATACCATAATATGAATCAATATTCATCCTTTTAGGGCTGAATAATTTCATTATACAGGTATACTGTGTATTATTTAGACATCCATTTGATGATTTATTTTTTGGCTATTATGATTAGTGCTACTGTTACTATTTGTACACAAGTATCTGTTTGAATACCTGTTTTTAATTCTTGGAAGTATTCCAAGAGTAAAATTATTGAGTCATATGAAAATTCTATTTTAGGCCTGCTAAGGAACCACCAAATTGAGACAGCATCTGTGAATCTGTGGTATAGGAAAATTCACATTTATTCCTTAGGTACACCTTTGATGGTTCCTAATCCAAGAAAGAGTTTTTTTTAATAGAGCTCATCCATAACTTATAAGTCCCTAGATTTCAATTTCTGATGCTGATAACTTCGTAAAGTTGGCAAAAGTGTTAATCAGCTTCTTAGATTCTATTAGTCTGTTCCCATTTCAGCTGATTCCTACTAAACTCTCAGAAGCCCACAGAAAAACAATAGCTCTAATGACCTGGATAATCATCTAGGTCTTCAACCTACACCTCCCTCCTTAAGATCCTGGCCCAGTAAATTTCACTAGCCTACTATTTAAAAAATAATTTGAAGCAGAGTTTTAAAATATTTTACCTCTTTTGGGTTTTTTTTTTTTTGCTGTTTTAAGTAAGACTTTCTATGCAAATAATTAGCTTGCCCTTAATGAAAATGAAATATATAGATACACCATTATTTCATTATTTAATTGCTCTAAGCACTGGAGATTTATTCCAAATGAGTGCATACATCAATTATCTACTATCTTCTCTAAAAGGAAGACTTTTCTTTTCTATTACACTGTTTCAACACATTCCCCTGTGCAAAATAAATCATTCATCCCTTCCTTTGAGGTTTATACTATGCCAGTAACACTTTCTAAACAGTTATCTGCTTCTCTCAGATATCATTTAGCCAATGGCCTTCTATTTCCTCATGATCAATCAACAAAGATGTCTTTCTTGTTCTTTTGGGAACTCTTGATGTTTCTTCCAACATATTTTTGAACATGTGGTTCTCAGAAGTGAAATAATGTTTTCTGCATTCACTAAAGAAGCCAAAATGGGGTTATCAAGAGGCCCGAGGAAGCTTTACAATAATGGAATGACTCAACATCTTGGCTTTGTTGATGTTTACACAACTATGTGTTTGTCAAAACTCACAGAACTTTACAACAAAACAAGGTGAATTTTACTGTATATAAATTTTAAAAAGTGAGTCTAAATATAATTTAGAGAGAAAAAGAAGCCTATGGAATGCTCTCCTTGAGAAAATACAGGCAAAGACTGGCACCCGTACTAGCTATATACATAGCTAATTCATAGCAAAGTTCAAGGAATATGTTTTATGTCGTATTTGTTGTCTTGGCAGACTCATTCAATGCCCCCTAAGAAAATCATCATGACTTTCTGATTCTCCTATGCATTGTTCAATCAACATGTGATTGTATAAATTTAAATTCATTAAAATTAAATAAATTAAAATTTCAGTTTCTCTGTTACACTAGCCACATTTCAAGTGTTTAATAGGCAAAATATATTACAGTATAACATACTGGACTTTCATATTTATGAGAAATTTTCTGACATATTTTCTAATAAGAAGAAGGGGTGCTCTGTAGACTATGATTTATGATGGAACAGAAGTGTGATTGAGGTGAACAAAATTGTAAAACTATTGAAGAGATCAAGAGAGAACTCTTTAGAGGAGGAATTATTTAAGAGTGGGAATATCAAAATAGCAAAAATGGATTGCAAATAATGGTTTGGTAAAGACCAGATTTCAGAGTACTTGCTGATAGATTGGAAGTAGGAGTTAAAAAAATGAAGTCAAAGGCAATACGAGGTCTTTACTTGAAATACATATATGCATATATAATTATACATTATATCATAAATATAATTTTAATGTTATATATCTGTTATATGCAATTACCTTTTATTATAAATAAAATATTAAAATATTTTTACCAAATTATTATAAAATAATAGCATTTACCACAGTATTTGACATGTGACACTGAGTTATTTCCAATTGTGTCACTAAATTTTCATAAATGAAATGTTTCAGTTGACTGTACCAATGGATGTTACAGTTTGGAATCCAGAAAAATGTCTTTTCCAGAAATTCCAACTCATGAGTAAAATACTGAATACTTCTTTAGGATCAACAAGAATGAAATTCTCTTTAAAAATCTCTCATTTGCATTTATCATCACACATGGTTTAGAATCTTCCAGTAAAGCTTGTCTTTTATCTCATTCTTCAGTTCAGGCAATGTAAATCAACTTGAATTATTCTTTATAATTCACTTTGATTTTCAATGTTTGTATTAGCTGAGCAAACTAACAACTTAAATGTATCCTCATGCTTTTCTAATTTATTTATGTATACTGAACATTTTTATAGATATCGAAATTCATAACTCCTTAAAAATTTTTCTATCTGTAGTGATTCATTCATGTTTAATGGTCCAAAGTTTTTAAGCAGGTATATCAAAAGTAATTTTAGTAGCAGCAAAATATCTTAGATGAATATGTTTGTCCTGTTTCTGAAACTATATACTTGTCTCTATGAAGAGATCCTCTGATATAAGACATTCAGCCAATACCAGCAGTTTCATGAAACTAAGTAGGGATAGAAAAAAAAAAAAAAAGGATTCTATTTCTTATTAAAAATATCTGTTCATTAAAGAAACATTAAAATTTGATTTTATATTTTCTTTTACTTCAAAAATCTCTTTTGCTTATGTAGGCAATGTTGGATTGAATTACTCTAAATATGCACAAACATTCACAGCTTTTCTATTTGTGGTTTTGGATAATGAATATGAGAGCTTACTCTCTAAACTGCAAAGTGCTATTTAAATGTAAGATCTTATTTTAAAACTGTCATTTTACAAGTGACAAGGAAACTGCTGAGTGTGTTTACTGTAAGATAAATATTGCAGGCTTTTTTTTTTTTTTCTTTTCAGATCATGGTATTAACCTAGATTATCAATTTTTCAACTTAACTGCAAGGAGTTTATTAAGTAAGTGAGTAAATTTTGTATTACTATCATATGGATGTCATGTGACCTAGACTATTTAAACGTATTTGGCTCTCTTCTATCCTGGATTTAAAGAAGTTCAATAGATAAATGTTTTCTAAAGCTAATTAATATCGTCTACTTATTTTCTCTACATTCTGTTTTCATTAAGTAACTTAAACTAATTGGTAAAATTTTTGTTTCTCTTCCTCTCTCTTTCTTCTTTGGTATTTCCTGAAGTTTTCACCAGAGATACTTTAATAATCATTTAAATAGTGGAGTGCCACTGTTTGCACTATCATTATTTGATATTTGATATTGATATTTGATATTATAACCAAAATCAATTTAGATTTCTCGAGACAGATATAAATATACAGAAATAAAAAGTACAAATGCAAATTTCTCAATATGGCATTTTCAATGTATTACATAGAAATCTAATTAGACATATCCTAAAATCTATGTATTTTATAAACATCTATAATTAAATACAAACATTGACATCTATATTATAATAATAATGTAAATACACATGTAACTCAACCTATAAAGACCTTCAGAACTCGGGGCGCCTGGGTGGCTCAGTGGATTAAGCCGCTGCCTTCGGCCTTGGGCTCAGGTCATGATCTCAGGGTCCTGGGATCGAGCCCCGCATCGGGCTCTCTGCTCCGCAGGGAGCCTGCTTCCTCCTCTCTCTCTGCCTGCCTCTCTGCCGACTTGTGATCTCTCTCTCTGTCAAATGAATAAATAAAATCTTTAAAAAAAAAAAAAGACCTTCAGAACTCATTAACAACTATTCACTGAACTTTTATATTCTAGGCACTGCTCTGAGTAATAGGGATAGGAGAGAAAAGAAGGACTAATGCCAGCCTCTTAGAATTTCACCCACTGTGTACGACTCACATATATAACAGTTAGACATATACTCATGCTATAAGAGAACATAGACTGAAAATCTCACCAATGCTTTGTGTATGCGGTCTCTTCCTAGAGAAGAAATGCCTCTTGATTGCTGGAGTCTGAACTGGACTACATCAGGAGAAGACTTAGCAGAGGAGAACTCTAGCCAGAAGGAGGAGAGCCTTCTAATACTATAGCTCAGAGGCCAAAGAGTAGTGGGAAAACATAAGGATTTCTAAATGGCTGGAGGTGTATGTCACAAGAGAAAGAACCATGAAGTAAGGCTGTTAGTTACCAGAAGCTAGGTTAAGCAGGCTGTGTTAAAGCATTTAGTTTGACCCTGGGCAAATGGGGAGACAATGGAGATCTTTACAAGATGTGCACACATGTTGAGATTAGTGTGGACAATGCATTAGTGTGTGTGGACAAGGCAATCCAGGTTTATGAATTAGGAGTCCAGAAGATAAGGTGTGAGGCAGCCTTACTCTTACAAGATATGGCAGCCTTGACTTTTGTAATGATGTGAGGTATGAAGAAATCTAGGTAGATATCTAGGTGAAGAGCAATAATGCTAAGACCAGGGAAAGACTTTGTTGGCTGAGAAGTAAGTGGTATTTTAATAAATATGATGCCAGAAAGTTTGCCAAGCAGGATTTCCCTTTTAACACTTTGAATTATGTGGTCTTTTAAATATATGCATTATTCAATCTGCAAAGGAATAAAGTTGGATTTTTTTTATCATGTGTAAGCTCATATTTATAGGGTTTACTGATGTACATTGTCTCCATCTTCCTGAGGAAACTTTTTTATTATTTGACACAAAATAATCCTCACCATTTTCTGTAAGCTGTTGTGTAAATCAAGAAAGCACCCCTGTATTTAAGAAAATGAACATTCTAAGTTCATGTACATATTTTGACCTTATTTTAATGATATAATCTTGTTAGAAAAGAATGCCTCATAGAGCTCTTTAAATCATTTCCTAAAGTCCACCTTTACCACATAATCACATGCTCCTTTTTATAATGGATTTTGTTGGTATAAATAGACAAGCAGAGACTGAGTTCCAGTCAGTGATAATAAGCTAACCGTACTTAGTATAGCTAATTTTTGTTACTAAGCAAAGTGAATGAGGTATTGTTTTATTCTTGCTTAAGACTGAAAGCTTTTAGATTACATACATACATTAGTGAGCAATTATACTCTGAAAAATTATTGGCCTTTTTTTTTTAAAGAGGCTGCCATTTTGACTACATTTTATTAAATGTCTTTTTAAGAAATGAATCATGGGCCACTAGTTCCATTTTTTTTTTTTAAAGATTTATTTATTTGACAGATAGAGATTACAAGTAGGCAGAGAGGCAGGCAGAGAGAGAGGAGGAAGCAGGCTCCCAGCTAAGCAAAGAGCCCGATGCGGGGCTCGATCCCAGCACCCCGGGATCATGACCTGAGCTGAAGGCAGAGGCTTTAACCCGCTGAGCCACCCAGGCGCCCCCACTAGTTCCATTTTTAAGAAAGTTTCTAACTCTGTGCTTAAATGAAAAATAAATCTAAAGATAATTGCAGTAACCTATCACTTTCTTTTTCAGAATCCAACATAAGTCCTACAGGATCATTTAATATTAATGCAGATCACTATTTTCCATGTACTTTACATACCAAATTAATTAGCAGGGGGGGAAGCATTAAATGAGAAGAGAAACCACCCCTACCCTCAAGTTTTCCTCTGTACTTAACCCTCTGCATCTTTCTGTGTGGCATTTTAACCTCACAATTTCTGTGCAATGGTATCTTACATTCCTCTGACATACAGCATAATCCTTGAATTTGGAAAATTTCTTGCCTAAAAATTATACCAGGCAATCCAAAGACAAACCTATAGAAGTGTTTATTGGAAAATATGAGAATATGTGTTTTGTTTTTGTTTTTGTTTTTTAGACTTGTGGAAATCCTATGTGTGTCACTAAAGCAGGTGTGTGTATAAGGAGTTTGCATTCAGAATCATTAGGTAATAAAAATCATGTAAATTTTAGTTATAAAATGATATATATTGAATTGTTTAAATAAAATTTCTATGTAAAATTATTCTTTTTGAGTGATTTGGCACATGCTATTTGATATGTGACTAGTTCAGCCATTGATTTTTCATATATCACTCTAGGAAGATTGAATTCAATTGTGTATATTTGAATTTGGACAATCATTTATTAACAAATCTCTTCTGTGAAAGACCTGGTCCCTAAACTCATGAAAATTCTCTAATGAGAAAGGAAGTCTGGTAAATAAACAAGCAGTCCCTTGACAACTCATTAGATAGTCATACTTTGTCTTTAGTGCCAACAGCAACCACATTCATGGAATAATGAAAATTGGAGTAAAAAGATTCGGCAGGTTTGGGTAGCTGGTAACTAGGACTATTTTATAGCAGAGTCTATTCTAAGTATTACTTCTTACTTTCTCAATTACATGATTTACTCTCATAGTATGCTCAATGCTCCTAACTGCCTGAATACAAGAAGCTTGTGACCAGTGGTAAGATCGCCCCTATTTTTCAGGAATGAGATTCCATTAGCTTGAACAGAGTGGTGGTGCAATGTTAAATATGTTGTACAGTCTGATGGTGTCTTCAACCTTAGAAAATTGAGGCTCATTTACAGCATGGGAAGAAGTGTTATTATGTGTTCTCATATTACTGATAATTCCATGTTTGTGAAGGGAGAGAACCATAAAAGTATGTCATCTTTTTCAAGATTGTCAGCAGTGTTTCCCACACATACAACTACTTGTGTCCTTTGAACAGGAACATGCAAGACAACTTCAGCAACATGACTGTAATCTGTGTGCAGCTAACATCCAAAATAAAATAGATGACCATTCTGGTAGACTGGGACTTGATGGCTGTTGTGTGACCCAGAACATCATCCCTGCATTTGATGACACTGCCAAATCTTTAGGTAAATGAGAAGTTCACTGACATGGCCATCTGTGTTCCAATTCCAAACATGTCTTTAAAAGAGCCGTTCTATAGTTTTTAAAAAGTTGCCAAAGCACTTCTTTATCAGTAACGTGCAGAGGCAAACATTGGATGGACCACTGAAGAATAGCCTGGGTTACACTGAGATGAGGTTATCTTCTGTGAATTAATAGTGAGGTCCTCCACTATTTCTGGTGTGCAAATCATTAGGGCTACAGCATAGTGGGTCATGATAAAGAATAGTTCAAATTATTTCATCCCAAGGCAATGGAGAGCCATTGCAGAGTTTGGTCAAAATTGCATAGAAGTGTATATTCATATATTTGTATGTGCATATAAATGCTTACATAAAAGATTACTACACAGAGCCTATATTGGAGAGAGATGAAATTGGGGTATTAGTCTGCCAGAGATACTGTAACAAAATACCACAGACTGGGTAGCTGAAAAAGCAGAAATTTATTTTCTCACAGTTTTGGAAGCTGAAGTCCAAAATCAAGTGAGTTCATAACCCCTGACGCAGGGTTAGTTTCTTCCGTGGCCTCTCTCCTAAGCTCGCAGACAGCTTCCTTCTTTGTCCTCCTGTGGCCTTTTCCTCTGTGAGAATGCATTCCTGATATCTCTTCCTTTTCTTATAAGAACCTCAGTACTATCGGCTTAGTGCTTCTATGCTAATGACTTCATTTAACTTTAAGTACCTATTTAATGGACTTATCTCCAAATACAATCGCACTGGGAGTTAGAACTTCCACATATGAATCTTTGGGAAGGTACAGTCCAGCCCATCATAGGAGGGAAGGGAAACCAATCACAAAGGTTTTAGAGAATCCCAGATAGTGGTGGAATTAAATGTTATCAGTAAAATGAAGAGAAGGAAGTGAATGAACCTAAGGTACATGTTGGAGATGGTTTGGGTAGGCTAATGGTAGATGATGCTCCATCTTCCATGCTCTGATTAGACTGACAGGAAGATGAAGGCAACAATTATTTCTATGAATCAGACAAGAAGAGAAGCATTCTAAGACAGAAAGAAAGGATATACAAGTTCATTTGAGACATAATCAGTTATACTGTGATTATGAATTACCCAAAAAAAGACTTCTGGAAAAAGGATTTAACCTAAACAGATTTCCATGTATGAAGTAAAATTTAACTTGTAAGGACTTAGAAGGAATAGGGGCAAGGGAATAAATGCATTTCATGAATTGAGAATAATATTTATAATGGCTCTTAGATGACAAGAACTTTGAAGAGTTTTAGAGTGTGGTGAATTAAGGACAAATTCTGTTAAGTCTAATTCACCTTATGAGAGAGAGTGGCTTAATTCTAAGCTTGGAGATGGGTATTCTTTGGGAATTTGCCTAAGATTTGTAACAAGAAGAAATACAAGAAACTGTCAACTTGTATTTCTTCCAAATATCCCCTATTTATAACTAATATACTTTCATTTCAAGAGGACCAAAGAAAACAACAACAAAAACAAAACTTCTTAAATGATTTTCTTACATGTAATCTAGACAGTAAATGATATATAATAATCTTACTAGCATCTTGGTTTTTGGATGGAATTAACACATTGAATTTCCTTACTGTACAAACTCAAAGAGCTGGATTATGCATAATACCTATACTATGTATACTAGATTCAGTCAAAGTACTTTGATATTTCAGACTCTATGTCAAAGATTAATTACTGGGCCCATCATCAAAGCCTAAATGATACCTAACACATTTGTAACAACTTAATATTAAGCTATAACCAGAAAAAGATCCTGTATTATTAAATAATGCATTGTCATTTATATTAATCTAGTCTTCTTTTATTCATTTCTACATGTATGATAATTAGCTGTGGAAGTTAAATCAGGCTTTCTCATACAAGCAATTGTTGAATTAGATGCTAACAATAGTGCACTTCATCAGAGCAGCATTTTGAGGGGACAACAATGCAAATCTCAGCTGTAACTAGAATATTTAGACAGAGAACAAAAGGAAAAAGTTAACACTGAGCATCATTACAGGTAACTGTGAACTTCATCATTCTGGGTAACAACAATAACACATTTAAAAATTAAGCTGGCTTCTTAAATATCTCAGCCATGAATTATATTATCCTTGACAATATAATGAGCAGTTTTGCTCTTTTACTAAATACACCCTCTGTGAAGAAAAGAAGTTAGGGAGCTGTTGAATAGAAATGATATAAAAAAAAAGGGTGAGATCGAGACCATTATACTTTAATGGAAGATGTGTAACTGTGCATTACTTTCCTTCAGAAAGGTTTTACAAAAAAAAAAAAAAAAAAAAAAAAAAACAAAACAATAATAAAAATTAGGTTTGGAAATGTTAGGTGAGATTTGGTTGTGGTCTTCCATTTTCATCTGCTGGTTTTCCCCGTATTTATACCTTTTCTCTTTATCATTTTGAATAAAGGTAAGCTTATTTCTTTTCCTATGAAGTATTTGGCTTTTTCAAATAACTTAAATAGCATGGATAGCCTTGTAGACAAAAATAATTTGATCCAACTAAATGTGAATTTGTTTATCATGTATTTTTGTTCAACTTAGCACACTGTAATAGTTATGAGCACCAAATGTCAGTTACAGTAAAAACACTCAAGTTTAGATGTTGTTTGATAAGGCTTCAGCATTATAGTGAATACTAAAATAAAATGACTGTTACAAATGAGCAAGCTTGTGATAAAAAAATCAGTGCTCAGATAATTCCATCTGATTAACAAGCCATCAAAGTTTACTGAATTGTGAGATGAGAGTAAGTTTTTGTAAGCACAATGAACCATCTTTGGGAGAAGAAAAATTTTATATCAGAGGTTATATAAACTAAGGAAAAGAACTTTAAGAGCAATAGACAGCTAACTAAAGAGTATTCACATCACAGTCATATACATTCCTCTACTTACGTACACTTAAAAAAAAGAGAGATCTCAATTCAACAATAAGAAAAATATAATCATATAATCTTAGACCTGGGAATTTCTTTCACTTAGATATCAATTAGTTTCAGCTGCCTTCCAAAATAGAGATTCATCCACTTTTATTTTTGACAGGTGTTTCTTTAATCACTATTAATAAGAAAAAACAAAAACACCTTGAATTTGAGAGGACACTGCAGTGGAACTTCTTACATTTATTCTCTTCTCCCAAATGAAGTATATTTTTGCTGAATGAGTCTCACTAGTAAGAGTAGGCATGATCCCAATAATCTCATCTACTATAGTTAAGGAATAATACATGTGACCAAACTGTGGACAACAAGACATAAAGAGATACACATTTTAAATACATAGCCCCAGTTGCTAGCTATTCAATGGTCATGAGAAGGAAGCTTAGAATGAAGCAAACAGAGAAGACCAAAAAATTAAAAACAAATAAATAAATAAAAATAAAGAAGCAGAGTTGCAAAAACCAAAATTGGCTCTTTGAAGACATAAGTGAGTAACTCTATCCCAATTTATCTCTACATGTGCTATTATGTGTGTGAATACATTTGCTTACAGTTTAAGACAATTTGAGTTGAATTCTCTGTTTCAGTAACTGCAGCTGAAAAATGTCAAATGATAAGCAAAGCATTCTTCATTTTGATGACTCTTCTTCCCAGCATGATTTTCCTCAAATAGTGGCATCTATAACTGATTACAATATCTAAGAAGTGGTCAAATTATTCTAGAACATAGGAATTATTTTTGTCATTTGATTAGGAAACAAACATGACAGCCAGATCCCCAATAGGGAAGGACATGCTGTCCTCCTACAAGGAGTGTGGTCAGCAGATAGCCTTCAGCAATTAGTACCTTCGTTATCTGTTTCAGCTGTAGAGAGCCATTTCATCCTATGTCACACCTTCCCGAGATGACCTAAACCTGTTGGCTGACCAAAATGGGGCTAAAAAGACTTGTCATTTCAGTCTAATAGAATGTCTGGCAGGCAACATTTGCTTGAATGTGTCACACTGGATTTGCTTGGCCTTTGTCACAGTTAACCTTCTATCTCAGACCAGAATATCTGTGAACTGTACAAATCAATTAATTATTGCATAAAATGAAAATGATGGTTGAATTAAAAGTCAGATATAGCAGGCATTTTTTTTCCCATTGAATTGAAGGAATGCATCTTCTGATAAAGAATGGATATTTTAAAGGAGAATGTAGCATGAAATTAAAAGACTATTCAGAGCTCATACCTTTGGATAATGCCATTAGGTAAAAATTTTCCAAAAGAATTGGATTGAAAGAATTGAATTTTCTAACAGACAAATATAAAGCATACAAAGTAGAATTAATAAAAAAAATCTACAAGTAGATATGTTATGGAAACACTTTGAGCATTTCAGCTGACACTTCAACAAATTATTATTCAAAACTGGGGAAAATAAGTATATTTTTAAAATACACTAAAAAAAGAAATTCCTAAGTAAGTTGCTACTAATGACCCTCAAAAAATGAACTTAGAAGTTATATACTTCAATAGGAAAAGACAAGTATAAATCATCTGAGAAATGGGTATAATTGTAAGTAAATATAAACTCACACTGTATCAAAGAATAATGTCTAATTCACAGGCTTAAAAGTAATAGTTCAAAACAGAGCTGCAATAAATAACAATAGTGTCATGTGAAATGCAAATAATGTATGCAGAGATAAGAAATAGAATTGTCAGATAAAGGATAACAGCACTGATTACTTTGGGACCTTATGGTAAGCATACAGGAAAAATTTCAAGGTGTATCCCAGTGAAGAAAAAAATAATTCTAAAGAGATTTTAAAAATTATGGAAAATATAAAATAGAGAATACTATGCTAAAAATAAGTCAAAATATTGAAATAATTAAAGTAAATTTAAATACATTGAACTTTGTAGTTAACAGTTTGTTTGGACTGAAAATACATCTATATACCGTTTGTAGGGGAAAAAAATCTAAGTACATAAGACACATAAAAAAGACGAAAAAAGAATAATACCAGGAAAATGCCAAACAAAAGAAAAAAATGGAGGAGCTATATTAATATCATAAAAAAAGAGTCTCATCTTACCATTAATAACCAATAATTTTAAACCTAATACACCCTATAAATTATAAATTAGTCTTAAAATATATAAAGCCAATCTACATCATTCTAGAGGAGTGAAACAGATCTCTCTCAATTATGAATAACCCCAGAAGAAGAATTGTAGGAATAACATTTGAGACTTGAATAATAAAAATGACCAATTTAATATATAATTGCATAAATATATACTTTTCTCAGGTATGCATGGATCTTTTATAAAAATTGGATATATACAAGGCCATAAAACAATTTTCAAAAATAATTTTAGGATTGGATGGAAATTATTGCTTCCAACTAAGTAGTAAGAAGCGTAATAGTGAATCACCTCAAAAAGATGCTAAGAACAGAAATAATCCCTCCTTCCCCCAAAAGCCAAAAAACCAATGCACTGAAGGTGACTGCCCAGATATGGGCAATTTGGCTTTTGGCTTTGGCTGCTGAACCAATTCTGGAACTGATTTTGAACTTCATATATAAGATCATAAATGCCTTTCTTATGTAACAATCTTTGTAGGTAATTATTAGATTAGATGCAACTGTAAATAATCTGTCTACTTTGTCTAACTATAAACCATTATTTGATAACACATAATCCCAGATATTGGTAATGTTGAGGAAAACAGGCATTTTCCTTCATACTGACAGGCACATAGATGTGTACAGACATTCAGAGAAACAAGACAGATAATTAAAATATGAAGTTAAGTATCTTTATATACATTTACTTAACTCGTACAAATTGTATTTATTGTCATTCTCTACCCCTGGTTGCCATATGGAAAATTTTTCTAAACTCTTTTTTTCCTCTTTCTAAAGTTTATCCTGCCTCACGAAAATGAGGGAAGAAACCAAGTTGGTGAATTTGGGAAGAATAATTGGACACACGGGGCTATGAACCCTCCTTTCCCCTTTTGTGGCTTCCAGGCTATCTGTGGACTTAGAATTCTCTTCTACTTATCTCTGACATCAGTGTTACAAAGGCAGACTGGGAATGACAGATGTGTTACAGATTTGAATGGGAAGTTAAATTTAATAGGTCCTCAGATCTTTTGTTTGAACAAGAATATTCAAAGAAAATATAAATTATGGAATTTGGGGTTATGAATTTTAATCAGAGTTTGAAACATTTGGCATGACTAGGGTGAGCTGGTTTATTCCCTGGTGGTGTTTTAATAATGAACATAAAGCAACTTTTTGAATTTGGTGACTTGCAATATCCTTTTATGTGTAGCAGGACTGCCTTTACAGTTGTTGGCCATTAATGGCTAAGACCTGGGCAATGTTGAGAGATAATTGTTCACAGATCTCTTGCATTTCTGCATTTCTTTAGTTCCAGACAGTCTGTTCAGAGATGTTTGTATAACATCAAATAACCTTCAAATGGAAAGATAGTTTCTCTCTTCAGGAGAAGTCAGGTTCATTTGTTTTTCAGAATACTAAAGACAATACCTCCCTCTGGGGTAAAATCGAGCACATTCACTACTAATCTCCTCACAAGATTGAGGATACTCTAATGGAGTTCCTCAGCTGTGACAAAAATCCACTCTGTGTGTAGGTCCCACTAGGGCCATTTCTCATCTTCTTGTGGGAGAGGAAGCGATGCAAACATGAAGCTCATACTGCACATACTGTAAGTAATAATGTCCTTTGTCTCTGACCCAGGAAATTTATTTTTTCTGCCAGCTTCCATGAAAGTGGCAGGTTAATTTGCAGATCAGGTAAAATCTCTGACCCTTCCCACGACTTGAGGGAACAGGTATTAAGTCTCCAGTCATATGCTATTTTGATACGACAATTGTTGTTGACATTTTGGTGTTTATTTTTACAACTATTTAAAAAAAATAATAAGAAAGCCATGCTTTAACAAAGCCCAGTGGGTTTCAGCAAAAGAAAGTCCTCAAAAAGTTTTTTTTAAAAAGGTTATGGACCTCAAAAGTGTGAGGTCCTCCAGAAAAGAAGGAACCAAGCAGAGCTCTAGGCTGCAGAAAAAAGGCAGGGTTTTTGGTTGCAAGTGGCTATAGGTCTGTACGTCATAGTTTGTGTCTGGTTGACTTTTGCCACACAGAATTCCAGGCTTGATTTACAAATGAGGCTGAGGCAGGATTAAAAATCTTTGGTGTCTGATGAGGATAACTACCAATGCTGTTTATAATCTTCAAAGCAGCTGAACTCCATTGGAGCTACAGAGCTAATGAAGTTCTAGCTTTAAATCATTATTCTTGGTCATATAGACAGCAATAAAATTGCTGCCCCAAATTCTCCTTAAAATGGCCTTTAGGATAAAAAAGAAAACTCTGAGGGGAACGCCCTTGAATTTGTGTAGTTTGTACTTGTAGTTTGAATACAAACTTGTAGTTTGTATTCATTATATGACCTAACAACATAGCTTTAATGTCTGAGATGTAAATTATGAATGTACCCAGAGAAGGCGGGATATATTTTATAAATCAACATATACAAAAATAGGAGACTATTGGTAAGGAGAAATGATCCTCTTCTTAGGCTGAAGGAAATGAACAGCACCAGGGAAATCATTGACAACCCTAAAGTTTTTCTAAATTTTGCTATTCAAAGTATGATCCACAAACCAGCAGCACTGGCATCAAATGGATCTTGTATATTGATATATTTCTCATACCCCAATCCATGAGTTGGAACTTACACATTCTGAGAACTTGCGGTGATGTTCCTTGTGTTGAAGTTTGAAAATTTTAACCTTGAGTGACATAAAGATTGTCCCCGGGAAATTAGGTATGTTCTGGAAATTAAAGATAAACCAAAGAGATTTGGAAAACTGCTTCCTAGTATTAGCACATAGCAATGGAAACATGAAAAAAAAAAAAAAAATGAAGAAAGACAGGCTGCTTAAGCTAGAAGAAAAAGAAGTTTCCAGAGGAGAAAGCCTGAGCTCTTCAGTGGCAGGGTGTACAAATAAAAAGGGGAAGTTAAAATCTTAAAAAAAGAAAAAAAATACTGTAATTGATACAAAAAGGTGAAAGAAATGTCCCTGCTTGTATGAAAAGAGATTTTCATTCTCACTAGGTCAGAAACAGTGACTGGGGCTCAGTGAAATCCAGCAGAGGACAAGAATCAAGTCTCAGAGAAAATGAGAACAACATTCTCAGAGAGGCCCTGGCCCAGAAAACCTGGCCCCAGAAAAATCTTCCAGATACAGATGGAGAATACAAAATAAAAGCACACACAGTTACACAAGGGTTTCTATAAAACTTGGGCAATTTTTAGTGGAATAGATCAGGGAGATACTGTAAAATATTTACAGAATTACTAGGAGAATTTCATGGCGACACAATTTTTGACGTTGTGAATCACTCTGATCGAGAATCCTGAGGAAATACAATAAACAGGTGAAATTTGTAGGGGTGGCAAAATTACCTCTACCTAATTTAGGTTTTCATCTGGGACTAAACGACAGATTATCAAGAGGGAAACAACAACAACAAAACAATTTATTAACGTGGGAGAAGTCTAAAACAAAGAATGACTTAAAGCTGTGGGTTAGAACTGCAGCTTACGTAGCATCTGCAATAAAGAACAATAAGTTTGTGGAGAAATGACAGGACAAAGGAAAGCATTTTAGGCTTCTAGGGATGAAAGACTTTGGGAATGCAAATATGTGGGAGGGACCTAATGGAGTGAAATCTGTTTGCAGGTTCCTCTGGTGCCATCTCTGGGCTGGTCTCTAGTATACAAAGGATTCATATCATGACTTTAGGCAGAAAAGAAGAAGGAAGAGAGACCTTTCCTGCATTTGCTGCTCCTTATTTGCTTCCTGCACAAAATAATTTTTATGTCAAAGAGGCATACTTTGAAATATCATATTTTCATTTCTTTGAAATTAAAGCTCTAAGAGAAGACAAAGAATAAAAGATGTTAAGAAGGAACCAGATAGGATAATAATGGATGGAGACCAGACTGGAGTTACTTTTTTTTTGAGAGAATGCCTTATAGGTAGGGTATCTTCTGGGTAGAATTATTCAATATATGTTTATAATGAATATAGACTTTTTTTGACTAGCATATGATTTTAGTAGATATAGAGGTCATTGATTATAGAATATTATTTGAATTGTGGGAAGTCCCACAATTCAAAACCTAAAATAAGGGGCGCCTGGGTGGCTCAGCGGGTTAAAGCCTCTGCCTTCAGCTCAGGTCATGATCCCAGGGTCCTGGGATCGAGCCCCGCATCGGGCTCTCTGCTTGGCTGGGAGCCTGCTTCCTCCTCTCTCTCTCTCTGCCTGCCTCTCTGCCTACTTGTAATCTCTATCTGTCAAATAAATAAATCTTAAAAAAAAAAAAAAGAAAAAACAAAACCTAAAATAAGATGTTAGCAAAATACCTGTGACAGAAAGCATATGTAAATTAGAAAGACCTTGATTTCAATTAAATGTACTAATATTACATTGGATAGGAGAGAAAAGAATCAAAATGCAAATGGTTTAGACTTAGAATTTCAACTAAACCTTCCAACAGGAAAATAAAAACACTGGAAACATAGTCTGCTACAGAAAAATTCCCACTTTAGAAGAATATGTAGCATTAAAGAAACACTATCAAAGTTCTGTTTATTCTAAAGGAAAGTGTGATAAAAAGCATATGGCAGATAGATGCACCAGTCATGACTGTAGTTCTGAAAACCCTTGTGGATACATTTCCAACTGAAACAAATAGAAAATTGAGAGGAATTTGCCTAGGCGAAGGGATTCATAGGCTTAAGCTGCTGTGATGGCACAGGATGGTGAGGACTGCTCACAAGAGATAGTAAAGGCCATGTTACTAACAGAGACTACCTCCATATGATGCTGTCCTGCCAGAAATGTGAGACTCCAAGGGGAATTGTAAATTAGCAGTCTGAATATGCTGAATGGGTAAGAAAGGCTTGTTAAATAAGACCTGGTGATTGAGGTTGTCACCATAGCAAATTTCTAAACTTTGCCAGAAGGCAGGAATATCTCAAATGCTATTCTTAGAGAGGGAATATTTGCATCATGGAATTTCCTCCCGGATCTCCTAAACATAGTGTGGCATAATTAACCTCTTTCTGTAAGACTTTTCCTAATCCAGGCTATAGTCACAAACCATGGACTCTGGACACCTGGCAAAACTTGACTGGTATATTGGCAAAGCTGAGACCCAGATGTTCCCTCTATGCCCCTTCACTAAGACACCACTGCGTTTGCGCTCTGGTCTTTGGCAGGACTGAGTATAGGCTTTTGAAAACAAAATTTTGCCACTAACTGTGCCAAATCCCCAAGATTTGACATGTTTTCTAAGTTTATTAAAAGATGTGCCAGTGCTGAAATGATGTTTCATATTTTACTAACTCTGGGTTTTTGTTTTTTTTTTTTGAAGTGAGGCATATCAGAGACTTGTCATTAAGCTACAATTTCTGAAGAAAATAACCCATTCCAGTTATTCCTTTAGATGTTGATTCTTATGGTTTTAAATACCATCTATATATTAGTAATGCAAATTTTTATTTTAAATCCTGGCATTTATACAAACATCAGACTTATGTATTAAAATACCTAGAGTCACCTGGGTGGCTCAGTTGGTTAAGTGTCTGCTTTTGGCTCCGGTCTTGATTCCAGGTTCCCAGATGGGGGGTAGGGGGGAGGATCCTGTTTTTTTACCTCTCGCTCTACTGCTCTCACTGCTTGTGCTTGCTCTCTCTCTCTGTCAAGTAAATAAATAAAATCTTTTAAAAAGAGAAAATAAAATACCTACTTGAACTCAACATGATAACCAATAGAAATCTCAAGCTTACATTCAAAACCAAACTTCTGATTTTATCATATTCATGTACCTACAATCTTCCCCATCTTAGTAAATTGTTATTTCAGTCCAAAATAAACTCAGGCCAAAACAAAATGAAACAAACAAAACAAAAAACAGCAGCAACAACAACAACAAAAAACAAAAATTTGATGTCATCTTTCATTCTTACTTACCTTTTTCCATTATCCCATGAATTATATGTTTGTAAATACTCTTGGCCTTGCTGTCAAAAGTTACACAGAATCTGTCTTATAACTCAGCACTCCACTTCAGCCCGAATTGTAATAGTTTTCCAACAGATATCTCTGATTCCATCCTTGAGGCATGAAAATCTATTTTTAAGACAAGAAGCAGAAAAATGTTAAAAAAAAAAAAAGGTAAGTCACACCTTTAAAACTTTCAATACCTTTTGAATATAGGAATCAACTCAAAGCTTTAATATGTTGTATGTATGTATATATGTATGTATGTATAAATCCCAGACGCAAGAACTTATAGGCTCTTTTCATCCCCTCACAGCCTCATTACTCTAATTTTTTTTTTCAAAGATTTTATTTATTTTTTTGACAGACAGAGATCACAAGCAGGCAGAGAAGCAGGCAGAGAGAGAGAGGAGGAAGCAGGCTCCCCGCAGAGCAGAGAGCCCGATGTGGGGCTCGATCCCAGGATCCTGGGATCATGACCTGAGCCAAAGGCAGAGGCTTAACCCACTGAGCCACCCAGGTGCCCCTCATTACTCTAATTTTGTTTCCTATTTTCTGCCTTGTTCAGTCCACTCAAGCTATATTGGCTTTATTACTCTTACTCCAACATCCACATGTTCACTTGCTTCAGAAACTTTCTTGCCTTTGCATGGTATATCCTCCTTCCTTGTTAGGTACACCTTTTTGGGAGAGGGGGGCAAGATGGCAGGGAAGTAGGAGACCCTGTTTCAACCAGTCCCCTAAAGTGAGCTAATTATCTACCAGAACAATCTGAACACCCATGAAATCAGCATGAGATGTAGGATTACACACTTCTGGATCTCTAAGGGAGCAGAAGATGCCAGTCTGGAGGTAAAACATACTGGGATCAATCAAACTGATATCGGAGGATAAACAGAGGGGGAAGGAGTCTCCAGAAGCGACCCATTGGAAACTAATACCCCAATACAAGAGCACCCTGTGGTTGGGGACCGGCATTATCTTGGAGTCTGGTTAAAGCACTCAAAAAGAGCAAAAAAGTCTTTAGGGGCAACTGGTGGAATCAGGCAAGCACAGGCACGGGCCTAAACCGACAGACACAGGACGGCCAACACCGGCAACCACCCCTGCCAGAGAGAGTGCAGCTGACTCCCCGGAGTTGCATGGCTTGCATCACAGCCACTCCCACCCATAAGGGAGTCTGATGACAGCACCAGCCTGCTCTCCCTAGAATTTTTGTGCACTGCACAACTTGGGACTGACCCACTCCTGCCAGCCCTGAGAAAGCTCCATCCTGGACTTAGCCAATGGTTTATACGACCAGTTGAGGGTCTGGATGCTCCCAGCCTCAGTGCAATCACCCAAGCTGGCAACCTGAATTCTCCAGTCCCAGCAAAAGCAGCCCTACCTGGACCAATATTGCTCATGGTTGTGGCATGGAGGTGCAGGGGATGGGGAGTGCAGAGACAAGCAGGTGCTTAAGGTGACCCCAGAGATGGTGGCTGGGGACTTGCTCTGCCTATGGGAGGTGCTCAGCTGAACTTGCAGAGGGGGAATCTGTGTGTTCTGGACCACACAGAGGGGAGCAGACTGAGGTATCTCTGAGATGGAGGTCTAGGTGCCGTTTTCTTTCCTCTAATCCTCCAAAAGGCCAAAAAAAGTGGCCAAAGGGAAAACAAAAAAACAAAAAAAGCAAAACAAAACTCCAAAACTCCAGAGAACAAAAGCCTGAAAAACCGGTTTCCACAGAGCCCGGCCTCTTAATAGGGGGTAGGAGGTCTCAACCCAGCAAGACTGACTGAAAACAACACAGCAGGCCCCTCCCCCAGAAAGGCAGCCAAGAGAATGAGAGGACAACCACCACAGGGTCCCCATAAAACTGTAAAACCTCAATATCAGGGGAAGACAATATATAAAGCTCCTGGTATTGCCTTAAACCCTGTATTTCATAGATACTTTTACTTTACTTTTAATTCATTCTCACTATTCTTATTCTGTTTAATTTTTTTGAACCTACTTACCATTATGACAGAGGTTTAATACAACATATTCCATAATAACCTTTTAACTTGAACTTTTTTCATACATATACCTGTGTTTTTCTTTTTATTTTCTATTATTTTAATATACATATAGGTATAAGGTAATCTTGAATAAGATTCAAGGTAATCCTCTTTCCCTAATCAATACTACCCCTATATATTAATTTCCCTTTATCTCTGGAAAGTTGAGTCCTTTAACAAAATTATCAAGATATACCCAAGAAAAATCAAAATAACCTTTCTTGCCCACATCAAGGATTTATAACCACCTCACATCTTTTTCTTCTGTCAGTGTTTCTGTGTATTTGTTTTTCTTCTGGTATTATATAAATCTTATACTCAGTGTTCATTTTGGCTGGGTTCTTTCTTTTTCTCATCATTTACTTTTGTCAGTCTTTTTGTTTGTTTTTGGTTATATGCCTTATAATTCTTACCTTTGGGGACCATTCTGCCCGGGTCTTCTCTCTTTTTTTTTTTTTTTTTTTTTTTTTTTTTTTCAGTCTCGCTCTTTCTCTCTTTCTCTCTCTCTCTTTTTTTTTTTTTTTTCCTTTCTTTTTGGTGGTGACTTCCGATTTCTCAGAAACATTCCAGGGAACACCTTGCCTGGATCATGGTTGATATATTCAGCTACACATGCCCTCAACCACCTCTCACCAAAATGACTAGGAGGAGGAATGCCCAACAGAGGGAAAATCCAGAAACTGTGCCCTCTCCATCAGAGCTATTGAATACGGACATATACCATACGTCATAAAGAGAATTCAGGGTAACAATTATCCAGGCAATGGCTGGGTTGGAGAAAACTATTAATGACAACATGGAATTAATTAGGGTAGAAGTGAAAGCTGACCGGGAAGAAGTTAAAAATGCTATCAATGAGATCTAATCTAAACTCTCTAACAGCTAGGGTAACTGAGGCAGAAGATAGAATTAGTGATCTAGAGGACAAAATGATAGAGAAAAAGGATCAGGAGGAGGCCTGGAACAAACAGCTTAGAAGCCATGAAAACAGAATTAGGGAAATAAATGATGCTATGAAATGTTCCAATATCAGAATTATTGGGATCCCTGAGGGGGAGGAGAAAGAAAGAAGACAAGAAGATATCACTGAACAAATTCTCCATGAAAGTTTTCCCAATCTGGGGAATGGAACAGCGTTTGTGTCCTAGAGGCAGAAAGATAACCCCTAAGATCATAGAATCTAGAAAGACATCAAGACACCTGATTGTGAAACTGTTGAATCATAATTTAAGATAGGAGCTCTTGAGAGCAGCTAGAGGGAAGATATTCATTATGTACAGAGGAAGGTGGAAGGTCCATCAGAATAACAGCAGACCTGTCTACAGAAACCTGGCAAGCCAGAAAGTGCTGACAAGACATATTCAGGACACTAATTGAGAGGAATATGTAGCTGAGAATACTCTATCCAGCAAGGCTGACATTCAAAATGGATGGAGAGATAAAGAACTTCCAAGACTGGCAAAGTTTAAAAGAGTATGTGACCACAAAGCCAGCACTACAAGAAATATTAAGGAGGGGGGGTTGTTTCTATCAAAGAAGAAAGAACCCAGGTATATCATAGAACAGAAATGTGCAAAGACAATCTATAGAAACAAGGACTTCACAGCCAACATGATGTCAATAAAAAACGTATCTTTCAATAATCACTCTCAATGTTAATGGCCTAAATGCTCCCCTAAAATGGCACAGGGTTGCAGATTGGATAAAACAAGAGGATCTGTCCATATGTTGTCTACAAGAGACCAATTTGGAACCTGAGGATACATCCATACTGAAAGTGAAGGGATGGAGAAGGGTCTTTCATGCCAATGGGCCTCAAAGAAAGCTGGGGTAGAAATTCTCATATCAGATGAATTAGATGTTAAGATAAAGGCTGTAGCCAGAGATACAAAAGGACACTACATCGTTCTTAAAGTGTATATCCACCAAGAAGATCTAACAATTGTAAATATTCATGCCCCCAATATGGGAGCAGTCAACTACATAAACCAACTGTTAATCAAGATAAAGAGTCATATTGATATGAATACATTAATAGTAAGGGATCTTAACACACCACTCTCAGTAATAAACAGTTCATCCAAGCATAAAATCAATAAAGAAACAAGAGCATTGAATGACACATTGGACCAGATGGACCTCATAGACATATACAGAACATTCCACCCTAAAACAACAGAATACTCATTCTCACATGCACATGGAACATTCTCCAGAATAGATCACATACTGGGTCACAAATTAGGGCTCAACCAATACCAAAAGATTGAGATTATTCCCTGCCTATTGTCAGACCACAATACTTTGAAACTGGAACTCAACCACAAGAAAAAGTTTGGAAGGAATTCAAACACTTGGAAGCTAAAGACCACCTTGCTTAAGAATGTTTGGATCAACCAGGAAATCAAAGAAGGACTTAAACACTTCATGGAAATCAATGAGAATGAAGACACTTCAGTCTAATACCTATGTGATACAACAAAGGTGATCCTAAGAGGGAAGTACATAGCCATGTACAAGAGGAAGTACAAGCCTCCCTCAAAAACCTGAAAAATCCAGAATACACCAGCTCTCTTTACATCTTAAAAAAACTGGAGAATCAACAACAAATTAAGCCAACCCCACACACAAGAAGAGAAATAATCAAGATTAGAGCAGAGATCAATGAGATAGAAACTAGAGATACAGTAGAACACATCAATGAAATTAGAAGCTGGTTTTTTGAAAGACTCAATAAGATCAATAAACCATTGGCCAAACTAGTCTAAGAGAAAAGAGAGAGGACCCAAATTAATAAAATTATGAATGAAAAGGGAGAGATCACGACTAACACAAGGAAATAGAAACAATCATCACAAATTATTTTCAACAGTTGTATGCCAATAAGTTAAACAACCTCTGCATAACTGGAAACCTATAAACTTCCAAAACTGAATCAGGAAGAAATTGACAACCTGAATAGACCAATATCTAGTAACAAGATTGAAGCAGTGATCAAGAAACAAGAGCCTAGGATCTGAAAGATTTCCTGGAGAATTCTATCAAACATTCAAAGAAGAAATAATACCTATTCTCCTGAAGCTGTTTTAAAAAATAGAAATGGAAGGAAAAGTTCTAGATTCTTTTTATGAAGCCAGCATTACACTGATCCCCAAGTCAGGCAAAGACCCTGCCACAAAGGAGAATTTCAGACCAATATCCCTGATGAATATGGATGCTAAGATTCCCAACAAAATCCTAGTAATTAGGTCCAACAGTACATTAAAAAGATTATCCACCATGACTAGGTGGGATTTATCCATGGGATGCAAGGGTGGTTCAACATTTGCAAATCAATCAGTGTGATAGAACAAATCAATAAGAGAAGAGAGAAGAACCACATGGTCCTCTCAATTGATGCAGAAAAAGCATTTGACAAGATACAGCATCTGTTCCTGATTATAATGTGTTAAATTATAGGGATAGAGGCAACATTCCTCAACATCATAAAATCTATCTATGAAAAACCCACAGTGAATATCATCCTCAATGGAGAAAGCTAGCAGTCTTCCCTTTGCGATCAGGAACATGACAAGGATGTCCACTTTTGCCACTGTTGTTCAACATAGTACTAGAATCCTAGCAACAGCAATCAGACAACAAAAAGAAATAAAAGGTATTCAAATTGGCAAAGAAGATGTCAAACTTTCTCTTCGCAGATGACCTGATACTTTATATGGAAAAGCCAAATGACTCCACCCCAAACTAATAGAACTCATACAGCAATTCAGTAACATGGCAAGATACAAAGTCGAAGTACAGAAATCAGTGGCTTTCTTATACACTAACAATGAAAAAATAGAAAGGGAAATTAGAGAATTGATTCCATTTACTATAGCACCAAGAACCATAAGATACCTGGGAATAAACCTAACCAAAGAGGTAAAGGATCTGTACTGGAGGAACTACAGAACACTCATGAGGGAAACTGAAGAAGGCACAAAAAGATGGAAGATCATTCCATGCTCATGGATCAGAAGAATAAGCATTGTTAAAAATGTCTATACTGCCTAGAGCAATCTATACTTTCAATGCCATCCTGATCAAAATTCCACTGGCATTTTTCAAAGAGTTAGAACAAACTATCCTAAAATTTGTATGAAACCAGAAAAGACCCTGAATTGCTAAGGGGTTGAAAAAGGAAAACAAAGCTGGGGGCATCATGTTGCTTGATTTCAAGCTTTACTACAAGCAGTGATCACAAAGACAGCATGGTACTGGCACAAAAACAGACACATTGACCAGGGGTACAGAGTAGAGAACCCAGATAGAGACCCTCATCTCTATGGTCAAATAATCTTCAACAAAGGAGGAAAAAATATACAGTGGAAAAAGACAGTCTCTTCAATAAATGGTGCTGGGAAAATTGGACAGCTATGTATAGAAGAATAAAACTCGACCATTTTCTTACATCATAAACAAAGATAAACTCAAAATGGATAAAAGACCTCAACGTGAGGCAGGAATCTATCAAAATCCTGGAGGAAAACATAGGCAGTAACCTCTTTGACGTCAGCCACAGCAAATTCTTTCAAGATATGTCTCCAAAGCAAAGGAAACAAAAGCGAAAATGAACTTTTGGCACTTCATTATATCAAAACTTCTGCACAGCAAAGAAAACAGTCAATAAAACAAAGAGGCAACTCACAGAATGGGAGAAGATATTCGCAAATGACACTACAAAGGGCTAATATCCAACATCTATAAAGAACTCCTCAAACTCAACACTCAAAAAACAGATATAAAATCTTAAAAAAAAAAAAAACAACCTTTAAAAATGGGTGCTTTAGTGGCTCAGTGGGTTAAATCCTCTGCCTTCAGCTCAGGTCATGATCCCAGAGTCCTGGGATCGAGCCCCACATCAGGCTCTACTTAACAGGGAGTCTGCTTCCTCCTCTCTCTCTGCCTGCCTTCCTGACTACTTGTGATCTCTGTCTGTCAAATAGATAAATAAAATCTTAAAGAAAAAAAAGATAAACATGTCAGAAAATGGGCAGAAGCCATGAACAGACACTTCTCCAAAGAAGTCATACAAATGGCTAACAGACACATGAAAAAATGTTCATCATCATTAACCATCAGGAAGATTCAAATCAAAACCACATTGAGATACCACCTCACCAGTTAGATTGGCCAAAATTAACAAGGCAGTAAAAACAAGTGTTGGAGGGGATATGGAGAAAAGGGAACCCTCTTACACTGTTGGTGGGAATGCAAGTTGGTGCAGCCACTTTGGAAAACAGTGCTTAGATTCCTTAAGAAATTAAAAATAGAGTTGCCCTATGACCCTGCAATTGTACTACTGGGTATTTGCCCCAAAGATACAGAGGTAGTCAAAAGAAGGGACATGCATACCCCAATTTTCATAGCAGCAATGGCCACAGTCAACCAAACTGTGGAAATGACCATGATGCCTTTCAGTGGATGAATGCTTAAAAAAGATATGGTCCATATATACAATGGAGTATTATGCCTTCATCAGAATGATGAATCAGAATTCATCAGAATTCATCAACATGTACGGGACTGGAAGAGATTATGCTGAGTGAAATAAGTCAAGCAGAGAGAGTCAATATCATATGGTTTCACTTATTTGTGAAACATAAGGAATAACACGGAGGACATTGGGAGATGGAGAGGAGAAGTAAGATGAAGGAAATCGGAGGGGGGACAAACCCTGAGAGACTGTGAACTCTGAGAAGCAAACTGAGGATTTGGGAGTGGAGGAGGGTGAGGGGTTGGGTGAGCCTAGTGGTGGGTATTATTTCTTGACTTGCTATATCTTCCCATTTTCCAAAGTCATGAACAGAATTTGAAATTGATTTACATTTAATCCACAGAGTAAATATTTGTTTTATATTTGTTGAGTTAATGTGTTTTCTCAATATAAATTATTAACTGAATGAAAATTCTGTTTCCCAAATTTCTTCTAGTATTGTAATTGAAAATCAGTAAATCTACAGTAATCTTCTCATTTTAATGTTATTTCCTATAAATGACTAAAGGAAGTATCAATCAGTAAGTTTCACAAACATTGACATTTTTATTCCATTCTAAGAAGACAAAAATACTTGCAAAATGTCTATAACAGTTGCATCTATGAATCTTCATTTTCTCTTCGGCAATAGGACTCACTAAACCAATGTGACAAGGTATAGATTTGTGCATAATTGGGTTTGTCTTGACCAGCTTTCTATCAACTTGATTCTATGTACAGTGACCCAAACAGTAAATTCCATGCTATATTCATGACTCCCTCCTCTGAGTGTTAAGCTGAAGTTGCCATAGCAACAATTTGGTAGATCAGAAAATGTATAGTAGGATCAAGACAGAGTCTGAAAAATTGGGGCAATATGTGTTAATTTTCCTTTCCCATTTCTTGAAATGTGCCCAAGTGTGGTTATGTTAAATTCTAGTTTTATACCAGTTTGTATCAATTGGAACAAGTTATTTAAACAACAGAAGATGATTGTTTCTCATTTGGAAAAATATTATAATATTGCATTGAAAGGGATATTATTCATATCTGTTAAAATTTGAAAATACAAAGGTCTTTATTATAAACTCTGATCAACAGCAATGAAAGCGGTGAGCAACATAAACAAAATTTATTTTAAAGAACTTTTAAAGAGTTTTACATTTACCTAATAAATCCGAGAACATAAATACTAGCTGAGAGAAAAATAGTAAAAGAAATTTAGGACTCTTTTAAAACAAAATTAGAACCGTTAAGTGGAAAGAACTCCTCTTAAAAAATGGTGTTTAATGGGGACACCTGGGTGGTACAGTCGACTGAGCATCTGACTCTTGGTTTCAGCTCATGTCTTCATCTCAGAGTCACGCGATCAAGCCTGATGTAGGGTTCCATGCTCAGTGGGAAGTTTGCTTCTCTTTTTCTCTCTCTTTCTGCTCCTCCCCCTGCTCTCTCTTTCTCTCTCTCTCTAAAATAAATAAATAAAGTCTTTAAGAAAATGGTGCTGAAAGGAATTACTAGTATAAAAAATTTCAAGAACCAGATATGTTTGGATAATGTCTGACCTTCAAGAATGTTGTTGCCTCATCTTGGTCAAGAGAAAATCACTTAAGTGGGACTTATGGGCAACAGAAAATGAAATCTCCATGTTTTTCACTTATTTAGTGACATTAGAAAATTGTCAAGAAATATGGGATCATGAAGAATTAAATAGGGGAGAACTAACATTAGATCTTTTTAAAAAAGTAACAAATATGTTTCTCTATCTCTCTCTTTCTCTTTCATACTTCCTTTCTCTCTCATGCTTGTTTCTGATCTAGTTCTCTCGCTCTTCCTTTATACTTTTTCTAATGCTTGACAGATAACCAAGGAAAGATAAAAAATTAATTTCTATACCAGTGTCCATCAACTGTGAATGAAAGGTGACAAGTCCTAGTCATTAGAATTTTGTTATGCTATTTATCATAGGATTTGTTATGCTATTTATCATAGGATTGTCTCTTTGCATATACATTTATATTTTGGATGCTGATCTGAAATTTGTATTTTCAGTATACTGCATTTGAAAACCTATTTGTTTCTCATATTTATATCTAGGTCCTGGTTATGTGTGTGTGTATAAACACACACACACATGTGGACATATATATTATATACATATACATATATAATGTATATGTATAGATATATACATAATATATACATATATATTTACATTAGAGTATATTTATAGACGTGTTTAGCAATGAAGAACTTGGAGAACAATTTTGCTTGTTAATTTTTATTTAATTTTTATTTAATCCTGGAAGTTGTCACCATTACATTTGTTCCCACCTCAGGAAAGTAACAGAAAATTTCTGGACTATAGAGATAGAGACTCCAAGCAAATCCCTACCCCACATTTAATATTCAAATCTGTCAGCACAGAAGTTCTTAACTTTTATCTCTGGATCACTAAGGTGTCCATGGAAGGTCTTTATTTTGCATGAACCCTTTGAAACGTAAGATTTTTTTTTTTTCTGAAGAGAACGTTTCATCAGATTTGCAAAGGCCTATGCAAAAATATCTAAGATTCACTACTATAGTCACCTCTTCCACCATGTGTTCTGAATCAAATACCAGCTCTTTAAAAACAATTTTAAATTATTCTTGTTACAAGAAAATTAGCTAAAATATTGTTAAATCCTGCTTCAAATTTTGTAGAGTCTCTATTTATAATTCGTTCTATTTTCTAAGCTAAAAGGCAAAAAGTGGGTTTGTCTGACCAGGTTACATGTGAGTTAGAACTTGGAGCAGATTTAATATACTGTCATTGACAAGAGTACAGATGAAGAGAGACCAAGAGTAGAATCCACAGTTGGCTAAATCTAGAATTATAGAATAGTTTACAAACTAAGAAACTAAATATGAAAGCTTATCCATTAATGGTTTTAGGTGTAAATAAAAAAGGTGTTTAACTGAGACCACAAAATTTGGTGGATGGGCATTAATTCTAAAATATGATATGGTTGTGAAACTGGAGGACCCAATTATAAAAAATGATTAAACTATACGGGACAGGAAAATAAAGGGAGTGAGGAAATGAGAAGAACATTCCTGCAGAGGGTCCTCAATTACAGAAGGCTTTTTTTGAGGGGGAAAATGTTTAACTATATTTTTATTGAAGTATAATTGACATAAAATATCTTATTAGTTTCAGGTGTACATCATAGTGACTCAATATTTTAATACATTATGAAATAATCTCCACTCTAAGTTTAGTAATCGTCTGTCACTATACAAAGTTACTACATTCTTGACTGTATTTCCTATGGGCATTTATTGAAAGAAAACACTAATTTGAAGAGATATATACACCTCTATGTTCAAGGCAGCATTACTTAAAATAGCCAAGCTATTTTAAGTGACCTAAGTGTCCATTGATAGATGAATGGATAAAGAAGATGAAATGTTGCCATTTGTGACAATATGAGTGGACCTAAAGCTTACTACGCTGAGTGAAGTAAGATGGAGAAAGACACTATTCTTATATGTGGAATCTAAACAAACAAACAAGCAAACAAAATAAAACAGAAACACACTCATAGATACAGGAAACTATTGGTTACCAGAGGAGGCAGGTCTTGGTGGGAAAGGGTGAAATAGGTGAAGAAGATTAAGAGGTACGAACTTATAGTTATAAAATAAATAAATCATGAAGAAGACTTTTTTAAAAATCTTGTTCTTATAGCTTAATATATGATTTTGTCAATAGCATTTAAATGGCAGGTGAAAAAACTACTTTTTTAAAAATAGTTGGAACACAATATAATAGTAGGATATATAATAGAAAGAGTTGAAATTGAAAGGCAAGGTGGGCAGAGAAATATAAATACACCTAGAAAAATGGACCCTAATGAGAATTGGCAGAGGCTTTCTGGCCAGCATAGGACAAGTTATTTTTTAAAAATTGAGAGCAAGAGAGAAAGTTGTTAATTCTCAGGGGGGAAAAAATACATTCCCTTCTCTTGGCAGGATTAGAAGGATTATTTGATGCAAAGCCACAAGTTGAGAGCTGGCTAAGGAGCCTGTGATGACTTCATGGCCCATAAATTCTCAGAAGGCAGCAACTACAGTGGACAAGCACCAGGCCAGCAGGCGGGCATCAGTAGAAAGATAGCTGCTCTTCCCAGAAGTAATGGAGAGGATTTTCAGCCCATTTCTAAGATCCATGGCCTGCTGTGTGGGCAGGAAAAGAAGCAGGAATATGTGCTGATGAAATATTGTCCAGTACCTGCCTTAGAGAAGCCCAGAGTCAGTTTAGTTACTGGAATACTGAACAGAAGGCGATTGTCAAATTTAACTCAAAAGCATCACACACCTCAAAGTTCCAGAGATTAGTAAAAGAAGCCAGCATTGCAAATACTGTGATGATTCCCAGACTGCTGTATCTCTCCGTAAAGACAGAGTTAGTGTCTGTTTCCAATGAAAAATGGTGTTTTACAGCTTTTCTTTTCTTTCCCCAGTTGTATTGAGAAATAATTGACCTACATCACTGTACAAGTTTAAGGCACAAAGCATGATGGTTTGATTTACATATATTGTGAAATGAATATCATAATAGTTTCAGGCTAGCATCCATCATCTCTCATAGATACAATAGAAGAAAAGAAAGTTAAGAAAAGAGAAAAGGAAAAAAAAATTCTCCTTGTGATGAAAAGTCTCAGGATTTACTCTCTAAACAACTTTCCTATATATCATACAGCAGTGTTAGAGGCATCGTATTGTATATTACACCTGTAATATACAATTATACCTGTAGTATGTATTTATCTTATAACTGGAAGTTTGCACTTTTTAACTATCTTCCTCCAACTCCCCCTCCATCTGCACCAATTTATTAAATTTTTTAATAAAAAATTGGGGTGCTTTGATATCCTGTATTTCAGATACGACAATTTTCACTGAGAGAAAAATTGCCATATAGCAACATTTCAAAGTTTGAATTTCCTAAATAAACTCATGGAAGATAGTTTAAGGTCTTTTGTAAGAGAGATGCCCTCCTACAGTTTAAATATTCACTCTGTTGGAAGTTGAGATTTAGCACAGTTCTGGTATATATTCCATTTTCCTCTGTAATCTTGTGAAAAGCTAAGATTTAAGTTTCTGTACTGAGGGGGGGGAAAAAAAAAAGACCAGGTGTAGTTTGAAGCAATTCAAGATGAGAAGAGATATCTCTAACTCTATGGCAGGTATGGTACTCCTATGCACAGGGACAACTTAATCCAAAAGTTTATCCATGTATAAACTTAATTACAAATGAAAATATGTGTAACTGAAACTATAGAACTTGATGGAAGAACATCAGTTGTAGAATATTCAGGCGATTGTGTAACTGAACTTGGTAGATATGAGATAAACGTAGAGTGCTGGAGAAAAAAAATTTCCAAAATTACAGGGCAAAATTATTTCTTTTACTTTCTGCCACATGTCTAAACAGCAGGTTAAGTTTCCTAAAGGCTTTCAACCTAGAGAAGTCATTCTGGTATTCTGATTTCTAAATAAACAATTACAACAGGTTTAGATATTGGGCTTTACAATTTCAGGACAGTGACATTTTGGCCAGGATTATTCTGTGTTGTAGATTCTTCTTGTATTGTAGGACGTTTAGCAGCATTCCTGACTATTACTCAAGAGATGCTCACACACCTTCTCCAGGAGTTGTTAGAAACTTTCTCTGCAGAACAAAAAATGCCCTTGCTTGAGAAGCACTGCTTTGAGCAACAGACATTTGACAATGTCTACAGACTTTCTTTTTTAAAGACTTTATTTGAGAGAGAGAGAGTGAGAAAGTGAGAGAGCATGAGCAAGGGATAAGAGGCAGAGGGAGTGGGAGAAGCAGATTCCCTGCCGAGCAGGGACCCAACATGGGGCTCAATCCCAGGACCTTGGGATCATGACCTGAGCCAAAGGCAGATACTCAACTGACCAAGCCACCCAGGCACCCCTATAGACTTTTTGCTTTTGCACTTGGCATATGGGAGTGTGTGTTACAAGCATATAGTTAGTATAGACCAAGGATGTTGCTAAACATTCTATAATGCACAGGCCAGCCCCCTAAAAAAAAGAATTATTCAGGTCAGAGCGTCAACAGTGGTGAGGTTGAGAAACTCTAGAGTAATCAAATTAAAATCTATTCCATTAAGAATGAGTCTGTGTGAGCAGACCCCCTTTTATGCAAACAAGCATAATTTGAACTATAGAGGATTGAAATTCTAAGGAATCAAAATTGGATCCTGAAATTATCATCACAACAAAACAAAACCCTGAGAACATAAAACATAAAAAACAAATATTAGGAGATCAAAGTATCTGAGAAAACATCTAGTTTTTTGAGGTTCCATCTTAATTAAGCAAGAAACACAAAATTTTCCATTATGATGCATAAGAAGATCTGACTAGATTTTCCAACAAGTAAAAAGCAACCAGGGTGTGATCAATATTAGTTCTCATCATCTTAGCAAACAGCTACAGGAAATGTAGAGGGAAAAAATGTGAAAATGCAAATTATTTTTAAATAAATAGTAATAATAAAAGCTTGGTATGAAAGCATGCAGCTTCCTCTTCATCAGTCTCGATGGATTTAGAGATGGCTCTGATACACTCTTCATTGTTATCGAAGGACATTACAGAGGATAAGTGTTTAGAAATGAAAATTCTACTGAATGGTAAGTGATTATTTTCCTTCCAACATAGAATGCCCTGTGAAACCCCTGGTTCTTACACAAGTTACTTTAAAATTCCAGGCTTCCTATTGGCTGTTACCAGATATCACAGATTTCTCTAACACTATCTAGGTGCTTCCTTCCTGTCTCATGTGCTCTGCTATGGAAACGCATGACACAGTAACTGTTCCTTCATTCTTAGACATGCTCACAATTGGCAAAAACCACCTCTTAAAATAAACATTTTATAATACTAGGCCCTGGTATCCTATAATTTTAAGTCATCAAGAAATTTTCTACATATGTGATAGCCATAAAAAGCATTTTAGCCAAACAGCCAGACTTGGGCTGTAAGAATCAAAGAATTCTAAACATTTGGCAAAAACATTTCATACTACTATTATGCAAACCAGAAGCATAAAGCACTAAAGAAGGTGTGAAATCAAAAGGAATACAAGTAGCTGATCTTTGATCCAGAAGCTTTGGTCTGTGACCTAATGAAAGCCACTAATTTTTATACATGTTGTTTAAAGATCACTTCTGAGGAAATCAGATGACCTGAGTTTTTAACCCAACTCTCTGATATTCTATACCTACATGTCTCAAGCATGTTAATTACCTTGTCTGAATCTCACTTCTCAGATCTGTATAACAGTGATATCAAAACATGCCTTGTCCACTCACAGCTATTGTTAATGAAATCATTAATGTAAATACCCTTTAGAAACTACCAGGTAGAGTGAAATACTTGAAATATATTCACTTTCCAGTTAGGACAAACACAAAAGTATCTTTTCTCCCCATTTTTATTCCACACTTTGTTAATGTTTTAAATTAACATATGTAAAAAAATTCTTATATAACATCTAGCTTTTGAGTTTTCTTGAGGTTTCATCTCAATTAAGCAAGGATCACACAATACTTTTTAACAAATACTGCATAGAAAGATTAGCTTTGAATTTCCAACAAGTATACAATAAGTATTAGTATCCACACTTATTGAAAAAAACAGGAGACAAAATGCTATTATTTCTAGGATACACATTTGTAGGCTTAAACATATTAGACACACATAAAATTGTTAAAATACAATGGAAGTTCAATACAAAATAACACAGACACACCCACAAGAATAATAGCTGACTGCTCTAAGAAGTAATTGACCAGAAATTATGATGAAAACCTATTCTATTAACTATAACAAAATATTGTGTAAAAGAAAGAGATTTTAAAATACCAGAGGATACATTTTTAGGAAGTTTTAGCCCAGACAATGAATCATATTAATTAAATGTTTAAATAGGCTAACATAATGTGTTCCTGGATGTAATATATTTGAAATGTCCATTTACATGCTTCCTTTTTCTGTTAGAATTTGACAGGTTATTTTTGCATGGAGAAAATATTTCACCTTTTGTCAAGCACCATTTTGGACCCTGATGTCCTCCAGTTGTGGAAAGGTTTCACCTACATTTTTACTGGAGTGCAAAATTAACCTATATTATCATTTATCCTCATGTGGTATTCAAATAGAATTCCTTATAAAACACCTAATATTTAGATCAATCTTATCTTGTCTATTCTTCATCTTTCATATATGGAACCCATTTGTTTCAATCAAATTTTTTTGCAACCCTATCCTTTAAACCAATTCTTTGCAATCTTTATTTTACCCACTCTTTCTACATATATTGTCTTATATCCAAAAATAATATATACTGAGGGATTGGTTTTATAATTCCATGAGAACAGTCTACTAATACGCTGGCTTTATTGTAAGTTATAGTCCTAAAGTGAGTCTTACAGAGAAAATTTGCCCACTGACTACAAACATCCTAGCTCTAAATAGAGATGTGAGTTGGGCAAAGCTAATGTTACTAAAGATTCACTATTGGTAAGAAATTAATGCAAGGTCTCAGAAGGTCCCCAAGTCTCAAATTACAATATAGATCCATATTCTAGGATTTTAAGGAATGGAAAATTATTAAATGGAATATGTATGACCTTCCAAAAAAACCCCAAGGAAACAACTGCATAATTGTAGGGAGTCTCTTTTCTTGGTCTCTGAATGCATTTCCTTAAAAGGTTTTGTTTATACAAATGGATTCATGACATAAAAGCGCTTAAAATACTTTGAAGGTCAAATAATCCATCTCTTTATTTCAAGTGAGACCTAGCCAGATCCAAATCAAGGGTTAAACGTATTTTCTTCTAAGTTTGTCTATGGTATTCTTTTCTAGTCTGTCATCCTTTCTTTGTCTTTTCTGACAATGTGTTAACTGATGCCTTTTCAAAAAGCTTATGACTGAATACTATCTTGAAAAGAGGAGTTTAATTGATAGTACTACAGGTAAGTTCAGGGATAATGTTTTATAATATGGCAACCATGATTTTATGTGACTTGAATTTCTAAAGACCTCTTACCCCATTCCTTTTTTTTTTTTTTTTAATTTTTGCAAGACAGGGAGAGAAAGCATGTGCATGCACAAGCAGGGGAGGGGGCAGAGGGAGAAGAGGACTCCGTGCTAAGAAGAGAGCCAGACATATGGGTTTGGATCCCAGGAACCTGGGATCATGACCTGAGCAGAAGGCAGACGTTTAACTGACTGAACCACCCAAGCACTTCCTTTTACCCCTTTCCAAAAGCCACATTTTTCTCTTCACACTCAGTGTACACTTATTAAAGCAGACTTTATTGACAATGCTGTTGGGTGTTGTGGGTTCCTTTTCTTCCCCCTGACTTTGATGTGCTTATTTTACATAATGCAACCTAGTGCCACTTTTAAGCAAATGAAAAGAAAATTTAAAAATAAGTGTAAGTAAAATTTCCTATAGAACCAGGCAGATTCTTGGTAACAAAACAAAACAAACAAACAAACAAAACAAAAACAAAAATGAACAAACCAAAAACAAAAGCTCTTTTTTTTTACTCTCTTCTGAGTAAAAGTAGGAGGAAATGGATAGAGTTCATGGTAACAGAGGGAAAGGCAATGACCCTCAGTCATGACTGGGCAGGAGGGCAATGTAGAAAACAGGAACTTGTCACTTGGACAAATTAGTTATTAAACTCCAAGCCTTCTGTTTTCCATGTGACAGGCTGTAAGACTCATACTAGATAATGGCCAAGAATTATGGCACATATTTTATAAAGAGCAGGATAATTTTTCAGGGGAGAACCCTTGGCCAGTAGAGCAGTTTGAAAGACTGTAGTGTAAAAGACATCAAATGCTTGAAATTTTTGGTTAATCTGAAGTAAAATAAAGCCTAAGAATATTGGGGGAGGGGTAATGATTTTGTGTTCAAAAAAACCACAGTGTGTACATTATAATCCTTTGTATTAAAACTATTTGCCAAGAAGAGCAGTGGCAATCAGATAAAGAAGTAGTTTATCTAGTAGGTTGTAGTCTCTGATTAAAGAATTTGTGCCCCCAAAATAATCTGGGGAACATTATCTTTGAAAGATGCTTAAAATAATTGAAATTGGGGAGTCTTACTGATTTAGATTTTCTTTTCTAAGAAAGGAGAAACGTAGAAGGTATTAAACACTCATAATTTGGTTTGGGGATCTAGGAATGCTATGATTATGGTTTGTAATGGACAGCTTCTAAGGTTGTCCCCATAATCCTTACCACCTGGCATTCACATTCTTGTATACTACTCTTTTTTTAGTGTGTTGGGATCTGTGAACTACTCTTAGTCAACAAAACTTGGCAAAGGTGATAGGATATAAGATTTCATTTTGGAAGACTACTACTCTCCTCTGTCTTTGAAGAGACCATGTTGTGAGAGATCTATGTTAAGATCTTCATGGCAAGAACATATGGGTGGTCTCTATGAATAGAAAGGCTTGGAAGCAAGAAACAGGTGTCTTCAGTCAGAAAGCCACAAGAAAGTGAACTCTGTCAACTGGCTCAGTGAGTATGGTAGTAGTTTCATTGCCAGTAGAGTGTCCAGATAACTGAATCCTTGACATCTTGATTCCAACCTTGTCTGAGACCCAGTTAAGCCATGTCCAGAGTCCTGACTTAGCCAAACTGTGAGGTAATAGATATGTGTTAAGTTGCTAAATTCCTGGTAATTTATTACTTAACATTGAATATTAATGCATTGTTAAAGGACAGTGGAAAAGAATGAAAAATTTTTGCGTATCTCAAATGGGAATTATACACTGAACTAAATTAAGTTTTTTCTTATCATGTAATACTGCAAAACAATCCTAAAAGACAAATTATTTTTTCATTTTATAAATGCATTTAATGCAAAGAGATATTAATAAATCTAACATAGCTTTATAGTTTATAGCTTTAAAAAAGCCAAATCAGGGGCGCCTGGATGGTTCAGTGGGTTAAGCCTCAGGTCATGATCTCAGGGTCCTGAGATCAAGCCCCATATCAGACTCTTGCTCAGCAGGGAGTCTGCTTTCCCCCTCTCTCTCTGCCTGCCTCTCTGCCTATTTGTGATCTCTCTGTCAAATTAAAAAAAAAAAAAAAACAAACTTAAAAAAAAAAGAGGATTCTCCTCTAAAAAAAAAAAAAAAAAAGCCAAATCATATTTATCCCACCTGTACCAGGTCCTTGTTCTCTCTCAACATGAAACTTTATAACTGGAAAATCTACCCCTTGTCTTCTGTGCTGGCTGATATTTGCATACCCTTGAGGTTCAGTTCAAGTCTCATCTTTGGCAAGAAACCTTTCCTTGATCTCTTAGTCTGGGTTAGGTACATCTCCTATTTATTTTGTATTCATTTATTTATTTATTCATTATTTTAACCAATGTCAGTCAAGCATGAATTATCTGCCTTATATCTTTAGTATGATAATAGTGAATAAAACATGCAAGGTTCTTGATTAAATGAAATTTCTATTCTAATGTGAGATATAGGTTATATATAAATAAAATAAGTTAACCTTTAAGAATCATGCACTCTATGCAAAAAAATTGGAATAAAAATTGATTGATAGAAATTGACCATGTGCCTATTTTATTTTAAGCATTTAGGGAAGTTCTAAATGAGATGACCTTTAGTTTTGCTGTAAATGACAAAAGAAGTCAGCCATGTGAATTTCAGAAGAAAGAGTAGTCCACACAGTAGAAGCTGCCTATGCAAAGGCCCTGATATGTTGAATAATTTGAGAGAAGACTAGCCTTGTTGGATCACAAAGGTTAAACAAAAAGGTGGTAGTAAATGATACTGGAGAGTAAGACAGTAACAATATTCTAAAGGACTTTTAAACGAGTACTCACATACTTGAATGCTGTTAAAATGTCACTAATATTAAGAAGAAGGAGGAGGAGATTGCCAAGCTTGACAAGAAAACACTCAGTGGAGTCACAGAAATGAAGGACAATGAAGGACTAAGGAGTGACAATGAGATGCACACATAGAAGACTATTATTGTTGACAATGCTTTTATTAGATATTCTTTAAAAGAAAGGAGAAAGATACAGCAGGTAGAAATGTGGATTAACATTACATATGTTTACTGAAGGCAATAATGTAGTAAAGAGCAAAAAGAAAAAAAAAAATATTGATGCCACAGAGGGAGGACCTATGGCAGTAGGAAGGCCCTGGAGAAGAACAAAAGGAGTGAAAGCCAAGTGCAAGAGTGGTGATCGTTGATGAGAAATTAGATTGGGAGGGAAGAAACTGAGGGGGCAATATTGGCCTTACATTAACCTCAGTCCTATTTATCATTTTATTGTTATATTTGGTTTAATTTTCTATTGTAACCATCAAAAGTTAAGTTTTATGAGAGTCAAATTTAGGTATGTTGTCTACTAATTCACAAAGCCTAATACAATGTGTAGCATATAGTAGCTTGATTTTAAAATAAATGAATAGATCTGGAAACTTGTTCTTTTCACTGGGATAAATGGATTCTGAAATATGGGGTGGAACTTTGAACCCTGCTTACTGCTTGTTTGTTTCATTTAATTTCTTTACTCCATTTTTATTGAGGGGAAACAAGACTATTGGGAGAAAAAAAATGACTTCCAGAACTATCACAAATAAATTATTCTTATCTTGAGTCAGAGTATTATTATTTCTACATAGAGAGCAGTGGGGAAAAAGAAAAAAAAAAAAAACAGAACAAAACAAAACAAAAACATGCCACATTTCTATTATGTTATTAAAAATTCTTTAACTCACTCTAATGTTGCCTTTTCTATGACTTCCCTAAATTGAACATAATGCTTTCAGATAACTTAAAAAATGTCATTTTTTCTTCATTATGCACACATGTGTAATAATGTTTACTACCTATTATTATATGGATGCATTTTGAAAGCCCCAGGTATGTATGTGTCTTCTATATCCCAAGATTGATAAATTGTTGAAGAAGAATTTCTGTTATTGAATTTAATTGTATCCCTATTAGACCCATGATCTAATTTGCATGTGTGTCCCTATGTCCACTTATTTCTTTGTATGTAAGTAGAATTAAAAGGGAATCAAATTTTTAAAAAAGGAATCAAATGATAGGTTTTTAAATGTTATAGATAACTTCTTAGTTACTATGAAAAATGCATATATGGCTATGGTCCCATTTAATCAATTTACTCTAAAGGTCAATATATTGGCAATGTATTTTTTTTAAGTTTTTATTTAAATTCCAGTTAGTTAACATACAGTGCAATATTAGTTTCAGGTATATACCATAGTGATTCAAAACTTACATCCATACATCACCCAGTGCCCACCACAATAAGTGTACTCCTTAATCCCCATCACCTATTTAACCCATTCTCTCCCCTTCCTCTCCCCTTTGGTAACTATCAGTTTGTTCTCTATGGTTAAGAGTGTGTTTCCTGGTTGGCCCCTCTCTCTTTTATGTTTCCTTTGCTTGTTTGTTTGTTTCTGAAATTCTACATATGAGTGAGATCAGATGGTATTTGTCTCAACTGACTTATTTTGCTTAGCATAATGATCTCTAGCTCCATTCATGTCATTGAAAATGGCAAGATTTCATTCTTTTTTATGGCTAAGTAACATCCCCCCTCATACACACACACACACACACACACACACACACACATGCTGTATTCATAATTGGCTATTGTAGCTAATGCTGCTATAAACATTGGGTGCATGTATCCCTTTGAATTAGTATTTTTGTATTATTTGTGTAAATAACTACTAGTGCAATTTCTGGATCATAGGACATTTTTTATTCAATATTTATGTGTTCTTAGAACTATATCCAGAAATTATTTAGAAACTTATCAATAATTTTGAGTTTTGTTGAACTCAATTTCTACTCTTTAACTTACTGTCAGTTTCTTTAATCCTCTAATCTTATATAATTTCGTGTAATAAGGCAGGCAAGAACTTTATAACAATTATGAAAATGTTCAATATTCAGAAAAATATTCAGAAAAGTTTAGAGGGGTTTTGTGAGTGAATTTTTTCCAACTTTTAAAAAGGTGTTCTCCTCCACCCAACAAACTCCTGTTAGCCTGACTTTCCCATTCTTGATTTAAGCAACCTCTTTTCTTTATTAATCGATTTCATACATTTTTAAGAAGGTGGAATCCATGTGACAGAAGCTTTCTTTTTACCTTATACTAAGAAATTATAAATCTATATGCATTCATATCCATATTTTTCCTTCTAACCTGTTACACTTGATATTGTGCTTCTGCTTCTCCTAATATCAAAATCCATTTTGTTAGGCCATGACTGAGTAATTGCTACTTATCAAGTCCTATATACATATATATGTATATATACACACACACACACATATATATATATATATATATATACACACACCAAAAAAATGAAACTACAAAAAAGTGATATATGTTTAAAAAAACCATGAAACTGGTGAAAAAATGTGGAATTACTGTTTTAGAACACTGGGTAAAAGATTTTGCAGAAATACGATCACCAAAAGAAGGGAAAACTGTAAAACAAATGCATGATTGTGTCAGATTTCTGCTCAAAGTCATTCTGGATGACAGCATTGGGATGCAGGGCCTAAGCAAATAGATGAGCTGGGTGGATGGAGATCAAAGTTATGAAGCAGCTAAAATTTCTGGACAGAATTTAAGGAAGGAGGAAGCTATGAAGAGAGGAAGATCCCAAAGTTTGCATGGACTCTTTATAAGTCTGTGACTGATAATAAAGTTGAACAGAGAAGACTCCCTAAAGCCTGGTAGGGGAAGGTACAGGAGAACTCTGATCAGAACAGAGATTCCAGAAGTTGCATAGAAGACATAGGATTTCTAATTAGTCAGAGTGTAGAGACCTCATTAAACAAGACAGAAACTCAACTGACACAACAGATAAATTTAAGAGTATGGATAACTTACTTATGCAGTAGATGCAAATTACCTCTGCCCTTAAAAAGCTTAAAACATGCTTCAAGAAGGTCAATCTGAGCTAACATTAAAACTGCCAGGAAAACAAAACCAAAAACCAAAAACAACAAAAGTCTCTCTAAGGTAAGATAATAAATGTCCAGAGTAGAATACATTATTTTCAGCATTTAATTAAAAATCACTAAGATTTAGAAGAAGGAAAATGTATAAGGGAATTTTATTATTATTATTTTTTAAATAAAAGAGCCTGTGGAAACAGACACAAGATGTTTAAGCTTTTGTGATGAACAGATATGGATGGTTAGGTAGCTATTATAAAAATGTTTAAAGATATGATATGAAATATGCTTCACTAATAGAAGGGAAATCACAGCAAATAATAAAGCCATAAAAATAGAAAATTTAGTACTAAAAATACAATATCTGATATGAAAATTTTGCTGTAAAGGATCATGATCATATGGGATAAGGCAGATCAAGGGATCAGTGAACTTGAATGCAATTTGAGGAAAACAGATTTTTTTTTAATTTTAATCCCAATATGTTAACATACAGTGTTATATTAGTTTCAGGTGTGCAATATAATGATTCAACAATACTGTACATTATTCAGTGCTCATCCTGGAAAGTGTACTCTTAATCCTCTTCACCTCTTTCATCCATTCCTCCTACCCACCTCCCCCCTGGTATCCATCAGTTTGCTCTCTATAATTAACAGTATGTTTTTGGTTTTTCTAGTTTTTTTTTCCTGTTCATTTGTTTTGTTTCTTAAACTCCACATACTAGTGAAATCATGATATTTGTCTTTTTCTGACTGACTGACTTTACTCAGCATTATACTTTCTAGATCCATCCATCTTGCAAATGGCAAGATTTCATTATTGTTTGTAGCTGCATCTACTTTATCCATTTCTCTATCTTGGGCTGCTTTCATAATTTGGCTATTGTAAATAATGCTGCAATAAACATAGGGGTACATATATCTTTTTGAATTAGTGTTTCATATTCTTTGGGTAAATGCCAAATATTGGAACTACTAGATCATTTGATAATTTTATTTTTGATTTTTTGAAGAACCTCCACACTGTTTCCCAGAATGGCTGTGCCAGTTTGCATTCCCACTAGTAGTGCATGAAGATTCCTTTTCTCCACATCCTCACCAACACTTGTTGTTTCTTGTGTTTTTTATTTTAGCCATTCTGGCAGGTGTGAGGTGATATCTCATTGTAGTTTTCATTTGCATTTCATTGATGATTATGATGATAAACATCTTTTCATGTGTCTGTTGGCCATTCTGTATATCTTTGGAGAAATGCCTGTTCATGTATTCTGCTCATTTTTAAGTTGGGTTATTTATATTTTAGGGTTGAGTTGTGTAGGTTCTTTATACATTTTGGATACTAACCTTTATTGGATATGCGATTTGGAAATATCTTCTCCCATTCGGTAGGAGGTCTTTTAGTTTTATTATTTCCTTTGCTGTGCAGAAACTTTATTTTGATGTAGTTCCAATAGTTTATTTTTGCTTTGGCTTCCCTTGACTCAGGAGACATCTAGAAAAAGGTTGCTATAGCTAATGCCAGAAAAATAACTACTTGTTGGGGCGCCTGGGTAGCTCAGCGGGTTAAGCCTCTGCCTTCGGCTCAGGTCATGGTCTCAGGGTCCTCGGATCGAGCCCCTGCCTGGGGCTCTCTGCTCGGCAGGGAGCCTGCTTCCTTCTGTCTCTCTGCCTGCCTCTCTGCCTACTTGTGATCTCTCTCTCTCTCTGTCAAATAACTAAATAAAATCTTTAAAAAAAAAAAAAAACTACTTGTTTTCTCTTCCAGGATTTTTGTGGATTCAGGTTACATATTTAGTCCCTTAATCCATTTTGAGTTTATTTTTGTGTATGTGAAATGAAGTAGTCCAGTTTCATCTTGCATATAGCTGTCTAGTTTTGCCAACACCATTTGTTGAAGAGATAGTCTTTTCCCCTTTGCATATACTTGCCTACTTTGTCAAAGGTTAATTAACCATATAATTATTGGTTTATTGGGGGTACTTTATTCTGTTTCATTGATCTCTGTGTCTATTTTTGCGCCAATACCATACTGTTTTGATTGCTATAGCTTTGTAATATATCTTGAAATCTGGGTTTGTGACACTTCCAGTTTTGTTTTTATTTTAAGATTGCTTTCATTATTCAGGATCTTTTGTGATTTCATACAAATTTAGGATTATTTGTTCTAGTTCTATGAAAAATGTTATTGGCATTTTGATGGGGATTACATTAAGTCTTTACATTGCTTTTGGTAGTATGGACATTTTTAACAATACTTGTTCTCCCAATCTATGAACATGGAATATCTTTCCATTAGTTTGTGTTGTCTTCCATTTCTTTCATCAATGTTTTCAATTTTTCAGAATACAGGTCTTTCACCTACTTGGTTAAATTTATTCTTAGGTATTTTATTATCTTTTGTGGATTTGTATATGAGATTGTTTTCTTAATTTCTCTTTCTGCTGCTTCATTATTAGTGTATTTTCTGTATATTGAGTTTGTCTCCTATGACTGCTGAATTCATTTATCAGTTCTAGTAGTTTTTCAGTGGAGTCTTTAGGTCCTACTGTATATAGTATTATGTCATCTGCAAATAGTGAAAGTTTTACTTCTTCCTTACTAATTTGGTTGCCTTTTATTTTATTTTATTTTTGTTTTCTTATCTGACTGCTATGGCTAGGACTTCCAATGCTATGCTGAATAAAAGTGGTGAGAGTGGACATTTTTTGTCTTGTTCCTTATGTTAGGGGAAAAGTTCTCAGTTTTTCACCAATGACTATGATGTTAACTGTGGAATTTTCATATATGGTCTTTATTGTGTTGAAGTATGTTCCCTTTAAACCTACTTTGTTGAGTTTGTTTGTTTTTTTTTTTAATAATGAATGGATATTGTACTTTGTCAACAGTTTTTTCTGCATTGATTGAAATGATTGTACAGTTTTTATTCCTTTTCTCATTGATGCATTGTATTACATTGATTGGTTTAAGAATATTGAACCATGCTTGCATTTTGGAATAAATCTCATTTGATCATGGTGAATGATTCTTTTATTATATTGTTAGATTGAGTTTCCTAATGTTTTTTTTTTTTTTTTTTTTTTTTTTTTTTTTAAAAGATTTTATTTATTTATTTGACAGAGAGAGATCACAAGCAGGCAGAGAGGCAGGCATAGAGAGAGAGAGGGAAGCAGGCTCCCCGCTGAGCAGAGAGCCCGATGCGGGACTCGATCCCAGGACCCTGAGATCATGACCTGAGCCGAAGGCAGCGGCTTAACCCACTGAGCCACTCAGGCGCCCCTTTTTTTTTTTTTTTTTTTTTTTAAAGATTTTATTTATTTATTTGACAGAGAGAGATCACAAGCAGGCAGAGAGGCAGGCATAGAGAGAGAGAGGGAAGAGTTTCCTAATGTTTTGTTGAGGATTTTTGCATGTGTTTGTCAGAAATATTGACCTGTAGTTCTCTTTACTCATGGGATTTTTTATCTGGTTTTGATATCAGTGTAATGCCAGCCTCATAGAATGTTTTGAAGCATTCTTTCATCTTCTGTTCTCTGGAGTAGTTTGAGAAGAATAGGTATTCACTCTTCTTTAAATATTTGGTAGAATTCACCTGAGAAGTTGTCTGGCCATGGACTTTTGTTTGTTGGGAGGGTTTTATTGTTTTGTTTTGTTTTTGTTTTTTGAGTATTGATTTAATTTCATTGCTGGTAATTGGTCTGTTCAAATTTTAATTTCTTCCTGATCAGTTATGAGATTACTAATATATTTCTAAGGATTTACCTATTTTTGTAGATGGTCCAGTTTTTTAATATATAATTTATTTATACAATAAATATTTATAAAATAAATAATAATAAATATACAATAATAAATATTTATACAATAAATATGTTTATTGTATTTCTGAGTGGTGTCAGTTGTTATTTCTCCTCTTCCATTTCTGATTTTGTTTGAGTTCTTTCTCTACCTCTTTTTCTCTCTCTCCCTCTCTTATTTATTTATTTATTTATTTTGATGAATATGGCTAATAGTTTATCAATTGCATTCATGTTTTTAAAGAACCAGATCTTAGTTTCATTGGTTTGTTCTATTATTTTTGTTTGTTTGTTTTGTTTTTTTGTTATTTTAGTTTCTACTTTATTTATTTCTGCCCTAATCTTTGTTACTTCTTTTCTTCTACTGGTTTTGCATTTTGTTTATTCTTTGTCTATCTCCTTCAGTTGTAAGATTGGTTTGTTTATTTGAGATTTATTGCTTCTTGAGCTGGCCTATGTTGCTATAAACTTTCCTTTTAGAACAATTTTTGCTGAATTCAAAAGATTTTGGACTATTGTTTTTTCTTTTTTATTTGTATCCATGTATTTTTTTTAATTTCTCCTTTATTTGTTGATCCATTCATTGTTTAATAGGAGGTCATTTAATTTCCATGTATTTGGAGAACATGGAAAATTTTAAAAATTACAAAAAGTTTTAGTGGACAATGAAGCAGTATCAGTCTAGCACACTTGCTTATGAAGTTGCAAGGACAGAAGCATGAGAACTGGACATTAAGAAAGACCAAATGAATAAAATGAACTATAAAGGACCAAATATTTTAAAACTTATTGAAATATAAAATTTATATATCCAAGAAGTTCAATGAATCTTAAATAATACTAATACATAGATACCACAATGAGGCACAAAGTATTCATAATACTGAAATAGTGAAATATTGATAATGACAACAAGAGATTTTGAAAGTAATTAATAGAGGAAAATTATAATAACATAACTAATAGTTGACTTCTATTACAAAGAAGGCCAAAGGCAATGGAATGATATATTCAAAAGGTTGAGTGAAAAATTAAAAGCCATCAATACAGAACCCTACAATCAGAAAATATACACAAATATATTTCCATTTCCAAGTGTAAAACATATAGAGATAGATAGATAGATAGATAAAGCTGAGACACTCCTTGTGACAAAATCTGTTTCTATAATCAATGCCTAAGGAAGTTCTTCAGTCTGAAGGAGTTAATAACAAATGGAAAGTAAGTATCTAAAGAAAGAACTGAATAACAAAGGAAATACTAAATATGTAGGTGAATACATAAAATATTTCTTTTAAATTATAGATGATAATATAAGACAAAAGCTCCAGAAGTATATCATCATATTTATTGTTAATAGCACAAAGGTCAGGTAAATTAAATTAAAATATAAAGTTGAATTTTTTTATATTTTATGTAAAATGGAAAACATGAACTCTAAAATAATGCAAAACATATAGCTAAATATCTAAATAGAATAATTAATATAAAACAAAGAAAGTAAAAATCCTAAAGAAAACAGGAAAGGAGGAACATATTTAAAAATCAATTAATCAAAAATGGATAAAAATAGGATATTTCTAATCAAATGGTAGAGTTAAAAACAATCATCTTGAAATTGCATTAAATGTAATGGATAAACACTCAAATTTAAAGGAAAAGTTTGTCAAACTGATTTTTTAAGAAAGGCCAAACTGTACAAGATCTATCTGAGATGTATTTTTTTTAAAAAGATGGTATAGGTTAAAAGTAAAAGAATGGCAAAATAGATATCATAAAAATAGTAAGTGCATGAAAGTTTCAGTAACTATACTAACATGCACCAAAACAGATTTTATGTCAAAAATTATTGCCGCTGCCAATGGAGTGCATTTTTAATGAGTAAAGGCTCAATTCATCAAAACTATAAATGTGTATGTAACCCCTAATAGAGCTTCCAAGTGTATGATGCATAGGGACACCTGTGTGGTGTAGTAGGTTGAGCCTCTCTGTTTCGGCTCAGGTTGAGATTTTGGATTGTGGGATCAATCCCCTGCTAGGGCTCCATGCTAACCACAGAATCTCCTTAAGACTCTCTCTCTCTCTGCTCCTGTCCCCCCATTTGAGTGTGTGCACTTTTTCTAAAATGAATAAATCTTTTTTAAAAATTTGATGCATAAATTGACAGAATTAAAGGGAGAAAAAGACAAATCATAACTGCATAATTAAATATCATTTCTCTTCAAAATTGATAGAGAAACTAAGGAAAAAGATAAAGGTATGAAAGAATCAAGAATGTTAATATTCTTGGCCAACTTGATATTTATAAATTTCAAGTTTCTCAAAATATCCATTTTTGAACTAGAGATGTAGTGTATACCAAGCAAGATCTTATCTTGAGTCATATAACAAATCTCAACAAATTCCCTAAGATTCATATTTTCAGAGAATGTTTTCTACATTACAAAAATAATAAATTAGAAATATGTAACAAATAGCTAAGAAAGCTCTAAATATTTGGAAATTAACATCATGTTTTTAATTATTCCTGGGTGAAAATAATTCCCAAAGAAAATAAGAAAATTTGGAACTAAATGATAATAAAAATATACCATATAATAATTTTTGAGATGCAGTCAAAGCATGCCTGAGGGAAAAAAATTATAACTAAAAACCATATTATAAGAAATAAGTTTTTACAAATTAATCTGACTTTTACTGTAAGAATCAATGAAAAATATAAAAATAACCTGTAAAAATAGAAAACACATAATAGGGGCACCTGGGTGGCTCAGTGGTTAAGCCTCTGCCTTCGGCTCAGGTCATGATCTCAGGGTCCTGGGATCAAGCCCCACATCTTCCCTATCTCTCTCTCTGCCTACCTCTCTGCCTACTTGTGATCTCTCTCTGTCAAATAAATAAATAAAATCTTAAAAAAAAAAGAAAACACATAACAAAAGCAGAAGTCAATGAAAGAGAAAATGATTCAAGTCCTACGTTGAACTTATCAAAGTTTTATAAACTAAAGAAGCTACTTAGATTGATCAATAAAAAAGAGAAAGAACACACATTAATACTATCAGGAATAACATGTTGAAAAAATACTAGGGAAATGTCAAATGACTTTATGATGATAAATTCAATAAATTAGATTAAATAAACAATTTCTTTGAAAAACACAGCTTACTAAAAGTTAGAAAATAATAGTACATTTTAATAGCCCTTCCTCTTTAAATAATTAAATTAATAATTTAAAGTTTATCAAAAAGAAAATTCAAGAACCAGATGATTTTGCTGGGTTAATTGTGAATTCTATCATACATTTACACAGGAAATATTAAAAATCTTACACAAAACTTACGAAGAAGGAGCATGTCACAACTTCTTTTATGAGAGCAACATATCTCTGACACCAACAACTGACAAGGAAATTATAAGAAAGTCCTAATAAGGGGTGCCAGGGTGCCTCAGTCAGTTAAGCGTCTGCCTTTCAGTTCGCGTCAAGATCTCCAGGTCCTGGAATCAAGCCTGAATTGGGTTTCCTTCTCAGCCGAGAGTCTTCTCTCTCTCTCTCTTTCCCCACTGCTTGTTTTCTCTCTCTCTCTCTCAAACAAATAAAATTTTTAAAAAAGTCCTAATATTCCCTCATAATTAGACACAAATATATTTTAGAACATATTAATCAATTATAGAACTATATTTTTTTTAAGATTTTATTTATTTGACAGAAATCACAAGAGAGGCAGGCAGAGAGAGAGGAAAGGAAGCAGGCTCTCCGCTGAGAGAGAGCCTGATGTGGGACTCGATCCCAGGACCCTGAGACCATGACCTGAGCTGAAGGCAGTGGCTCAACCCACTGAGCCACCCAGGCGCCCCTAGAACTATATTTTAATAGGAAAATATATCATAACAACTAAGGTTTATTGCAGAAGTTCAATATTAGTTTAACATTAAATAAAATTGATATAATTTACCATATTAACAGTATAGAGCAGAACAACAGTTGGATCATCCTGATAGATAAATAAAAAGCATTTACGGGGCACCTGGGTGGCACAGTGGGTTAAGCCTCTGCCTTCGGCTCAGGTCATGGTCTCAGGGTCCTGGGATCAAGCCCCACATCAGGCTCTCTGCTCAGCAGGGAGCCTGCTTCCCCTTCTCTCTCTGCCTGCCTCTCTGCCTACTTGTGATCTCTGTCTGTCAAATAAATAAATAAAATCTAAAAAAAAAAAAAAAGAAAAAAAAAGGCATTTACAAAAGGACATTCAAAATTGCCCCCAGTTAGGAAAAGGATTTTGGATATTTGTACCTTCACACAGAATAGTCATTAAATGTAGTCTGCTTCAGGGAAAGGATATGATTTTAAATAAAGTTCCTGACAGAGCTTATAACCGACACTTTCCGCAGATGAGGGAATTAAGGCCTGAGGGAGCATCTGGGTGTCTCAGCAGAGTACCCATTAGCATCTTCTACTTTGCACGGGAGAGATTCACTTGCTTAACACTAAGTTTAGGAGCAGCTGGTCTTGAGGCCACAACTAATTTTTATTCTCTCCTTCCTCTGTTGCCCATTCAAGAGTCCCTTCACCCTCAGCTAATGCATTTGTTGGGACCGGAGGTTTCCCTGGTAGAGTTACTCAGAGACTTCTCCTTAAGAGGTCCAAATCCCTGAACACTGTACTTTGATTAGAAAGTGGCCGTTGCACTTGATCCTTTACCATCAAATCTGGGAAAGTAACACAATGATATTTTAATGATATTTTCAATTAAAATTCCTGGATGGCAAATATATTCTTTTCTCACCCTCATTGTATAATAGCAGATCTTCCTTTACTTTACTTCCACTTCCTTTACATGAACAGGATAATTTATATTTGCCAGAATGGTCAATCCTCTACTGCTCAATCCTTAGCAGACACAGTCCAGTGTGTCTAGGCAGAAGGCTTTGTTTAAAAGTTCAGGAAAATTCTCGTTGTTTGTCTTGATGGAATCACATTCCATCTATGAATTAGGACCTATAAACCCACAGAGCTCAGATGTGTAAGGATAGAAAGCAAAGAAAAACCTTGAATAGGTCTTTGGGAGCCATGCAAAACAGATCCACTTTTCTTTCCAGCCCTTAGTTTCTGGATCCAAGTATTTTACTTAATGGAACATGGTATTATAGATGTTGACTTAGAGCTGTACAATAAATGTTGCAGGACCTTGCAAAGTACCATTTCTTAGCTAGCATCTCAGCTGCATCTTCATGTTTCTTCCATTGCTTTATTAGGAATGCAGCTTTTGTCTTATGCTGTATGTAGTTAAGATCCTACTCATGTGTCCATTGTCACACCTTCTTTCTACTAATTGGTCCAATGCAATATGTGGCAATTCATGTGCATAGATTGAAAGCTATATTTCTGAAGACGACTGAGTGGACTGGAGGGGCAGGGTCTCTTCTATATACATTTGTTCATTGGACAATGTCATTTCATTGTCTGAAAGATAATTCAAAATTAAATTTTAAAACTAAAAAGGACAAGTTTTGAGTTCATTAGATATCCCAATCCAAACCTATTTGTCTACTAGTTTTCTAATTGTCAGCTAATGTCATTAGTCTCCAGCATGATGACCATACCAGAAATTTTAGAGTTACAGTTGGTAACTGCCTTGGTCCTCATTCTGTATGCAACCCATACTCAAAGACCATCACCTGTATCTACTGCCCTTACCTTATTTTTAGGCACTGTATTTCTATTTTAGACAGTGGCAATACTCTCCTTGCTGGTCTCTTAATTCCATCCTTGCCTCCTCATCCTTTTACTCCACTCAGCAGTGAAAGTAAACTTTCTATATCATAAATCAGATCATAATGCTCCCACTCTTAAAATAAGGTAATGGCTTTTCATAACTACGCATAAATTACCAGGTCCTTATTATGGAGCACTACACTCATCTTGATGTGTTATCTCCCTGATCTGGTCTTTCTCATGCTAGTGTTCTATATAGGTTTCCAATCTACCTGTCTCTTTCATTGCCTCAAAAACATCAAGTTCTTTCACATATCAGAGCCTTTCCCCTTTTCTGTTTCAGTCTCTCTCTAATTCTCTGTGTGTCTGATTCCCTCTCCATCTTTAAACCTTAGCTTGTTAAGCTAACTTAGAGAGCTCTTCCATGCTTACTCTTGCTGGAAATGCCCCCACCTCTGAATCTGTTATCGTGTGTGATGCACTGTGATAATTCTTATGGTTTACCATTCTTTACTTTTAGTTCCTGATTGTCTCTCTACTGTAATAGACTTTGAGCTTTGTGCAAGCTTTGACTGTATCTGATTTGTTATTTGTGTTTATGTGTATGTGTGTGTGTTTGTGTATATAAGGATTTCCCTAGAACACAATAGACTTTTTTTTTATATTTTACAAATTTTATATTTTACAAATATTTCTTAAACATCATTTTAATAAACATCAATTAACTATTAAAATAAATCATAGAAAGTTTTTGCCCTCATAGAAATTTCTACATTAAACATACCGTATATCCAGAAAACAAGCACATATGCTTTTTCTAATTCATTTTTAAACATATGAACAGTACCTGTGAAAGGTTCTCTACTCTTTTTGTGAGTATAGGGCCAGAGTATAGCCATCAGAAGTAACATAAAAATTTAACAAAATCAACATTTCAGATATGACACACTTAGTGTCCTAACAATTGAAACCTTGATATCCTTATTTGACAGCACATCACAGAAAGACTTCAAGAGGATTTATGTAATTTAGGATTCTCAGAAGAGAGTATCATTTATGCTACTCTCAATTAGAAGAGGAGCAAACAAATTACTTATATGGCATTTTAAGCTTTTCTTTATAGTTTTCTGAAATTTAAATATTTTACAGTGAAATACATAATATTTTTGAAACCAGCCATGTGGTTATTAATTAATGTTCTATCATATTTTTTATACTTTTTATTGACTGAGGCCATGTATTTTCTTGAATGCCTTTGGTGTATCTTCCTTTTCTGCCATTTTCTTTATCCTTATACTCAAGGACATTCATATGTATCTACATTTAAGCCAAAATCAAAGATATCCATGTATTATTTTGTACTTTCAACATTGACTCTGTTCTATTTATTCTTTTCATGTGGATGACAGTGTCTTTCTTCCTCCAGGATCATTTATAATATTTAAGAGGTCCACTCATGCCCTTCTCTGCAGGTCTGCATTATCTATTTTTATTACTTGTCATTCATTGATTTGGGCTATTTGAAAATTTCCCAATTACTATATTTGGTTCTTCACACAATTATTTTTGTGGAGTACCTACTATATTCCAATCACTGTTCTCGACATTGAGGTTACTTTAGCTAAAGAGAACAGATATAAATCCCACATTTAAGAAGTATTTTAATAGGGACACACAGACATAAAACATAATAAATGAAACAAGAACTGCTATTTAAACAAACAAACAAAAGAACACATAAAATGAATTGTAGGGGCACCTGGCTGACTCAGTGGATCATGCAACTTTTGATCTTGGGGTTCTGAGTTCAAGCCCCATGTGGGATGTAGAGATTACTTAAATAAATAAAAACCTTAAAAAATTGCTAGTGTTATGATAGTTGGGAGGGGGGATGTTATTATTTTACTGGTTGTTATTTAGCTATTTTAAATGAGGGAAAGTTTCCTGAAAAAGTGATCATTGAACAGACTTGAACTTAGTGAATGCAAGAGCTGTATGAATTCATACAGCAAGTGTATTACAACAGATGGAATCATTAGTGGATAGACTCCAGAGAGCATCACTGCATTGTTAGAAATAACTTGAGACACCAATGTTGAAAGGTTAAGGCAAAACAGGTCAGAAAGGAGATGGTTAGGATACAGCTAGAAGTGGGATTCAGGCAAAACTCTTAATGTCTTAAAGCTATAGTAAGGACTTCTGTTTTTATTATAAGTCAAACTGGAAACCCTTAGAGGGCCCTGATGGAAGTAGTGAATGTGATCTGACATTTGAATGCACACTTAGCTGCTGGATAAGGGACTATTCCAAAATTTTGGTTAAGGGAATATGGTAGCTTTGACCAGGACAAAAGTGGTGGAAAGTAGATTCTGCATATGTTTTGAAACCAGAACCTAAGGCTTTCCTTTAGGAGTTGCTATCAGTATGTGAACAAAAGATACTTTATATGTTTTATTCTAATATGTGTATTTCTAAAATATATATTCTATTCCATACCCATAAGATAACTATCTTAGGAGCATTAAGTACTTAATAGAAAAACTAAATATAAAATACACATATTAGAGGAGGAGTCAAGATGGTGGAGGAGTAGCAGGCTGAGATGAGATCAGATAGCAGATCAGCTAGATAGTTTATCAAACCATTCTGAACACCTACAAATCCAACAGGAAATCGAAGAGAAGAAGAGCAGCAATTCTGGAAACTGAAACTTGACCACTTTCTGAAAGGTAGGACTGGCAGAGAAATGAATCCAAAGCGGGGGGAAGATAGACTGTGGGGGGAGGGGCCAGCTCCTGGCAAGCGGCAGAGCAACAGAGCACAAAATCAGAACTTTTAAAAGTCTTCTCCACTGAGGAACATCGCTCCAGAGGCTAAGCCAGGGTGAAGCCCATGCGGGGACACCGTGGTCTCAGGTCCTGTGGGGTCACAGAAGGATCAGGGGTGTCTGAGTGTCTCAGAGCTCACAGGTATTAGAGTGGGGAAGCCAGCTACAGAGACAGAGGTGAGGAGTGAGCTCTCAATTTGGTGTTACCTTAAACTGTGATCCATGGCAGAGTGAGGCCACTGCTCTTTGAGCAAGAACCCCACAAGATCTAGAGAGACCCCCCTGGAAGAGTGCAGGGATCTGCGGGCTTTGGAGATTCCAGGCAGGGCTGTGTGCCAGAGACAGAGATGCTTGGTCAGAGACTGGATGAGCTCGGCAGGCAGCCAGAAGCCAGGGAGATGGGGGTGACTGAGTGCTTTCCTCTGAGGATGCACTGAGGAGTGGGTCCCCAGCTCTCAGCTCCTGGGGGCCAGGGATTGGGAGGTGACATTTTCATTCCCATCCTCCAGAACTTTAAGGAAGCATTCTGGAAACAAAATTTCCCCAAAGCAAACTTGAGCGGATGACTTAGCCCGACAGTGGTAAGAGTGGTGTAATTCCACCTTGGGCAAAGACATTTGAGAAGCACTACAACAGCCCCCTCCCCCAGAAGAGCTGCAAGAAATCCAGCCAAGACCAAGTTCACTTACCAAGGAGGATGGCACAATTCCAGAGGAGGAGAAAACAAAGCATAAAATTCACAGCTTTTTCCCCATGATTCTTTAATCTTGCAAAGTTAATTAATTATTTTTTAATTTTATTTTTTTCTTGTGCTAAACTTTTTTTTAACTTTTACTCTTTCTTCTTTTAATGTTTCATAACTAGTTTACCTTAACACTACCTTTCATTAAAAAAAAAAATCTTTCTGAAACTTCACTACTATAGTCATATCTTATCCTTTATTGTATCTAACTTTATTTTTTGTATATGCATAGGGTTTTTCTTCTAAAAAAAATTGGGATACAACTTCTAATAGATCAAAATATACCCTAAATCTAGCACAGGGCTTTGTTCTAGTCTCCAGCCTGAGCAAATTCTATCCACTTTCTTTTTCTTTATTCCCCCAAACAACTTAACTTATCAACTCCTTTTTTATAATTTTTTAAAAATTTTTCATATTTATAGTCATATTCCATCCCTTCATCATGTTTATCCTTATATATGTTTTTTATTCTTTAAAATTTTGGGAGGTAATTTCTTCTAAGATACTAAAATACTCCCAAAATTATGTGGGTGACCCTGTTCTATTTGCCAGTCTAATATACATATTTTCTTTTTTTTTTTTATTTTTTTCTTTTCTTTTTTCTGAACTTCTTTTTACCCCCATTCTTGCCCCCATGGTTTGGGGTCTCTTCTGATTTGGTTAAAGTACATTTTCCTGGGGTCTTTGCCACTCTTTTAGTATTTTATTTTCTCCTTCATATATTCTTTTTTTATTATTATATTTTTTAAAATTTTAGTACTTCATATATTCTTATATGGATAAAATGACAAAGCAGAAAAATCACCACAAAAAAAAAAAAAAAAAAGAACAAGAGGCAGAACCAAACGCTAGGAACATAATCAATACAGACAATGGTAATAAGTCAGATTTAGAGTTCAGAATGATTGTTCTCAAGTGTTAGCTGGACTCAAAAAAGGCATGGAAGATATTACAGAAACCTGTCTGGAGAAATAAAATCCCTTTCTGGAGAAATAAAAGAACTAAAATCTAACCAAGCTGAAATAAAAAAAAAAAGCTATCAATGAGGTGCAATAAAAAATGGATGCTCTTACTGCTAGGATAAATGAGGCAGAAGAGAGAGTTAGAGATATAGAAGACCAAATGACAGAGAATAAAGAAGCTGAGCAGAAGAGAGACAAACAACTACTGGACCACAAGGGGAGAATTTGAGAGATAAGTGATACCAGAAGATGAAACAATATTAGAATAATTGGGATTCCAGAAGAAGAAGAAAGAGAGAAGGAAGCAGAAGGTCTATTGCAGAGAATTCTTGGAGAGAATTTCCCTAATATGGCAAAGGGAACAAGCATCAAAATCCAGGAGGTGCAGAGATCCCACCTCAAAATCAACAAGAATAGGTCCACATCCTGTCAACTAATAGTAAAATTTACAAGTCTTAGTGAACAAAGAGAAAATCCTGAAAGCAGCCCGGGAAAAGAAGTCTGTAACATACAATGGTAAAAATATTAGATTGGCAGCAGACTTATCCACAGAGACCTGGCAGGTCAGAAAGAGCTGGCATGATATATTCAGAGCATTAAACGAGAAAAACATGCAGCCAAGAATACTCTATCCAGCTAGGCTATCATTGAAAATAGAAGGAGAGATAAAAAGCTTCTAGGACAAATAAAAACTGAAAGAATTTGCAAACACCAAACCAGCTCTACAGGAAATATTGAAAGGGGTCCTCTAAGCAAAGAGAGAGCCTAAAAGTAGTAGACCAGAAAGGAACAGAGACAATATACAGAACACTTACCTTACAGGCAATACAATGGCACTAAATTCATATCTTTCAATAGTTACCCTGAAGGTAAATGGGCTAAATGCTCCAACCAAAAGACATAGCATATCAGAATGGATAAAAACAAAACAAAACAAAAAAGCAAAACCATCAATATGTTGTCTACAAGAAACTCATTTTAGACGCAAAGACACCTCCAATTTAAAGTGAGAGGGTGGAAAACAATTTAGCATGCTAATGAACATCAAAAGAAAGCTGGATGCTGGTGTGGCATCCTTATATCAGATCAATTAGATTTTAAGCTAAAGACTGTAATAAGAGATGAGGGAGGACACTATATCATACTCAAAGGATCTTTCCAACAAGATGATCTAACAATTTTAAATATCTATGCTCCTAACATGGGAGCAGCCAACTACATAAACCAATTAATAACAAAATCAAAGAAACACATTGACAATAATACAATAATAGTAGGGGACTTTAACACCTCCCTCACTAAAATGGACAGATCATCCAAGCAAAAGATCAACAAGGAAATAAAGGCCTTAAATGACACACTGGACCAGAGGGACATCACAGATGTATTCAGAACATTCCATCCCAAAGCAACAGAATATACACTCTTCTCTAGTGCACATGGAACATTATCCAGAACAGATCACATCCTGGGTCACAAATCAGGTCTTAACCAGTATCTAAAGATTGGGATAATTCCCTGCATATTTTCAGACCACAGTGCTCTGAAGCTAGAACTCAATCACAGGAGGAAATTTGGAAAGAACCCAAACACATGGAGGCTAAAGAGCATCCTACTAAAGAATGAATGGGTCAACCAGGAAATTAAACACGAATTGAAAAAAATCATGGAAACAAATGATAATGAAAACACAACTGTTCAAAATCTGTGGGACACAGCAAAGGCAGTCCTGAGAGGATACAGTGATACAAACTTTTCTCAAGAAACAAGAAAGGTCTCAAATACACAACCTAACTCTACACCTAAAGGAGCTGGAGAAAGAAAGGCAAAGAAAGCCTAAGCCCAGCAAGAGAAGAGAAATAATAAAGATCAGAGCAGAAATCAATGAAATAGAAACCAAATAACAATAGAACAAATCAACAAAACTAGGAGCTGATTCTTTGAAAGAATTAGTAAGATTGATAAACCCCTGGCCAGACTTATCAAAAAGAAAAGAGAAAGGACCCAAATAAATAAAATCATGAATGAAAGAGGAGAGATCACAACCAACACCAAAGAAATACAAACAATTATAAGAATATATTATGAGCAGGTCTATGCCAGCAAATTTGACAATCAGAAGAAATGGATGCATCCCTAGAGACATATAAAATACCACAACCAAACCAGGAAGAAAAGAAAATCTGAACAGACCCATAACACATAAGGAGATTGAAACAGTCATCAAAAATCTCCCAACAAACCAGAGCCCAGGGCTGGATGACTTCCCAGTGGAATTCTACCAAACATTTAAAGAAGAATTAAACCTATTCTCCTGAAACTGTTTCAAAAAATAGAAATGGAAGGAAAACTTCCAAACTCATTTTGAGGCCAGCATTACCTTGATCCCCAAAACAGACAAAGATCCTATCAAAAAAGAGAATTACAGACCAATATCCTTGATGAACACAGATGAGAAAATTCTCACCAAAATACTAGCCAAAAGGATCCAACAGTACATCAAAATTATTATTCACCACGACCAAGTGGGATTGATTCCAGGGCTGCAAGGTTGGTTCAACATTGGCAAATCAATCAATGTGATATAATACATTAACAAAAGAAAGAACAAGAACCATTTGATACTCTCAATAGATGCTGAAAAAGCATTTGACAAAGTACAACATCCTTTCTTGATCAAAACTCTTCAAAGTGTAGTGATAGAGGCACATGCCTCAATATCATCAAAGCCATCTATGAAAAACCCACCGCGAATAAAATTCTCAGTGGAAAAAAACTGAGAGCTTTTCCTCCAAAGTCAGGAACACAGCAGGGATATCCATTATCACCACTGCTATTCAACATAGTATTAGAAGTCCTAGCCTCACCAATCAGACAACATAAAGAAATTAAAGGCATCAAATCAACAAAGAAGAAGTCAAACTCTCACCCTTTGCAGATGATATGGTACTATATGTGGAAAACCCAAAAGACTCCACTCCAAATCTGCTAGAACTTGTGCAGGAATTTAGTGAAGTGTCAGGATATAAAGTCAATGCACAGAAATCAGTTTCATTTCTTCACAACAGCAGGACAGAAGAAAGATATTAAGGAGTCAATCCCACTTACAATTGCACCCAAAGTCATAAGATACCTAGGAATAAACCTAACCAAAGAGGCTAAGAATCTATACTCAGAAAACTGTAAAGTACTCATGAAAGAAATTGAGGAAGACACAAAGAAATGGAAAAATGTTCCATTCTCATGGACTGGAAGAAAAAATTTGCAAAAATGTCGATGCTACCTAAAGCATACTTCACATTTAATGCAATCCCTATCAAAATTCCATCCTTTTTTTTTTCAAAGAAATGGAACATATCATCCTAAAATTTATATGGAACCAGAAAAGACCTCGAATAGCCAGAGGAATATTGAAAAAGAAAGGCAAAGTTGGTGGCATCACAATTCCAGACTTCACTCTCTGTTACAAAGCTGTCGTCAAGACAGTATGGTCCTGGCACAAAAACAGACACATAGATCAGTGGAACAGAATAGAGAACCCAGATATAGACTCTCAACTCCATGGTCAACTAATCTTTGACAACGCAGGAAAGAAAGCCCAATAGAAAAAAGACAATCTCTTCAGCAATTGGTGTTGGGAAAATTGGACAGTCACATACAGAAAAATGAAACTGGACCATTTCCTTACACCACACATGAAAATAGACTCCAAATGGATGAAGGACCTCAATGTGAGAAAGGAATCCATCAAAATCCTGAGGAGAACACAGGCAGCAACCTCTTTGACCTCAGCCACAGCAATTTCTTCCTAGGAACGTCACCAAAGGCAAGGGAAGCTAGAGCAAAAATGAATTATTGGGACTTCATCAAGATCAAATGCTTCTGCACAGCAAAGGATACAGTCAACAAAACCAAAAGACAGTTAACAGAATGGGAGAAGATACTTGTAAATGACATATTAGATAAAGGACTAGTATCCAAAATCTATAAAGATCTTACCAAACTCAACACCCAAAGAACAAATAATCCAATCAAGAAATGGGCAGAGAATGTGAACAGACATTTCTGCAAAGAAGACATCCGATGGCCAACAGATGCATGAAAAAGTGCTCCACATCACTCTGTATCAGGGAAATACAAATCAAAACCACAATGAGATACCACCTCACACCAGTCAAAATGGCTAAAATGAACAAGTCAGGAAATGGCAGATGCTGGCGAGGATGCAGAGAATGGGGAACCCTCCACTGTTGGTGGGAATGCAAGCTGATGTAACCACTCTGGGAAACAGCATGGAGGTTCCTCAAAAAGTTGAAAATAGAGATACACTATGACCCAGCAATCGCACTACTGGTTACTTACCCACAAATGTAGTGATCGGAATGGGCACGTACACCAGTGTTTATAGTAGCAATGTCCACAATAGCCAGACTATGGAAAGAACCTAGATGTCCATCAACAGATGAGTGGATAAAGAAGAAGTGGTATATATATATATACAATGGAATACTATGCAGTCATCAAAATAAATGAAATCTTGCCATTTGTGATGATGTGGACAGAACTAGAGGGTATTATGTTTAGTGAAATAAGTCAATCAGAGAAAGACAATTATCATATGATCTCCCTGATATGAGGAAGTTGAGAGGCAATGTGAGGGTTTGGGGGTAAGAAAAGAATAAATGAAACAAGATTGGCTCAGGAGTGAGACAAACCATAAGAGACTCTTAATCCTACAAAACAAACTGAGGGTTTCTGGGGGGAGGGGTGTAGGGAGAAGGTGTTGGGGTTATGGACATTGAGGAGGACATGTGCTTCACAGCACATGGTGAGTGCTGTGAAGTGTGTAAACCTGACGATTCACAGACCTGTACCCCTGGGGCTAATAATACATTATATGTTAATAAAAAATAAAAATATATAATAAAAAATACACATATTAATCATTATGTCACAAATGTCACAAAGTAAAAGAATCTTCTGTGATTCTACTGTCAAAGCCAATATATTAATAGGCTATATACACACATTTAATAGGCTGCATACACACACATACATATGCATTGTCTTTCTTGTAGTAGTGACCAAAAATTGTTAGTTGGGTTAAATTTTATAAGTGATTTGGGTATCTATAGATGAAAAAAATCACACTTATCTTACAGATATACATGGATCTAGAAATAAGTAACTAAAGAAATATATAGCACCCAGGTTTGTTTCAGCAGAAGGGAAAAGAAAGGTACATTAAGTTTTTGCCATGGGGTATGCAGGGGTAATAAGCATCTGCTCCTTATGGTAATAACAGTTGTGTTCATTCAAGATTTTCAAAAAACGGTATTTGTTGAAGATAAGTTATTTGACTGCTCATCACCCCATCTCTTTAAAAGACAATATTTTCTTTCCAGTTAATTTATCTCATTTGATTTTCCTATCAGTAAACCAGAGCAGTAGCTGCTATTATTTCCCAAATGGGAAAAATCAATATCCAAAATACCTTTAGAATATTATTTCAGTGTGTTTTTAGTATTGAAATAAAATAATAAATTTACATATCTCCAGAGGATGGGTGAAAATGACCTCAATATATGTAAATAACTAACTTGATTACAGAAATTGCCTTTAGTGCACAGAAACACACAAATGCATACACATACATATATATATTTCATTTAGCATTTTGGTTCCAGTGTGTTATTTATATAGCTCAGACATTTATTTCCTTTACTTTCATTTCCTCTTTCCATTAATGTCTGTCTGCCTGTGTGTCTGTCTGTCTCTCCTACTTGTTTGACTTTTATCTGTATTATCCACTCTTCTCAAAATTTGAAGTGAATCAGGAAATTATTTAAAAATTTAAAGTGAGTGAGAAAATGAAAATACAGCTAAAATCATGTAGTCATTTTCATTAAGATCACTGAAATAGATTAATTTTGATTGATTTTTAATTATAGTAATTCTTTTAATATTGAATCAAATTATCTATTATGCAATCTCCACATAATTCTAAATTTAGTCTTTATAATGTAAAAATACAAAAAATCAACCATACTTGATATAATGTTTAAGTGTAAAACCCTAGATAGTTAGCAAAATAATATAGGAATCAAAAAAATTAGGGACGCCTGGGTGTCTCAGTGCGTAAAGCCTCTGCCTTCAGTTCAGGTCATGATCCCAGGGTCCTGGGATCGAGCCCCGCATCAGGCTCTCTGCTCAGTGGGGAGCCTACTTCCCTCTCTCTCTCTGCCTGCTTCTCTGCCTCCTTGTGATCTCTATCTGATAAATAAATAAAATATTAAAAAAAATTAAATAGTGTTTATCATGCAAAATATAAAATTAAATGTAGAGTATTATTTCCCTATATTATTTTACCTATATTTTAAAATACAGCTAAATTTTTCTTCTTCATGCTACTAAGAAAGATAAACAGAAGTGAAGTGAAAAGTGAATTTTTTGATAGTACCAATACCTCGTGGATAGAGTGAATTATTGACTTTGGTTCTTCATGCTGTCTTGTAGCCATAATCTTTACCACGTAACATGGAAATTCTTCCCACAGGGTAGAATCCACATCCCTCTACCTTGATTTTGAGTTTAGCTGTGTGAGTTACTTTGTTGGATGGGGTGTTAGTGGATGTGACATAGCAGAGGTTTAAGATGCATTTGTGCAATTGGCCTTTCCCATTTGCATTTCTGCATAGCCAAGAGAAGAGTTTCCCTCAAGCATCACCTGTGTCTTTAACCTAAGATTAAGAATGATCTCCTATGGAGCATATCCAACCTAACAAAACTGTAAACAAGCAGCATGGAGTACAGTTGCCTCAGCTATGATGGCTTAAAGCAGAGCTGCTCCCAACAACCATACCTTACAGAGGAAATAAGTATTTTGTTTTGTTTTATTTTATTGTTGTTTTGTGTGTGTGTATGTCTGTTCAGGGCTGAATTGTGTCATCTAAAAAAAATGTTAAAGTCCTACTTCCTGGTACCTGTAAATGTGAACTTAGTTGAATAGAGTGTCTCTGGAAATGATCTAGTCAAAATAAAGTCATTAGGGTAATCCTAATCCACTAATCCCTAAAAAGGGAAAATTTGCATACAAAGATCAAGGCAGGGAGAACATCATGTGAAGATAAAAGCAGAGGTGATGGTTTGCATCCACATGTCAAGATATGCCAAAGGTTGCTGGCAAACCACCAGAAGCTAAGAGAGAGACAAGGAACACATTTTCACTCACAGAAGAAACCTCAGACGAAACCAACCTTGTCTTGACCTCAGACTTCTAGCCTCCAGAAATGTGACAATAAATTTCTGAAGTTACTCAGTTTGTGGCACTTTGTTATTGTTGAATGTGACTGAAATTTTGTGATTTGTGCCACAGCAATAAGTGATTTAATGTTATTTCTATTTATGCCACTAGCATTTTTTTATTTAGAAAATATAAAGAACATTGGGAAAAAAAAATCTTCCACAATGTCCCTACCCAGAGCCTCTTTTCTGGCCTGTTTTTACTTAATTGATAATTTTAAATCATGGATATAAATATATCTATCCATCTACCTATGCATCTACTAGATGTCTTTTTATGTCTATTGATTATATAACTCATCCACTTTTTGTCTTATATTGGAAAATGCAAATTTTATGAGTCTTCCTAAGTAACGTTTAAACAATGTCCACTACATTGTACAGAACTCTATTAACTGTACATTACCATACCAATTTTCTTTTTTTTTTAATTTTATTTTATTTATTTGACAGAGAGAGAGATCACAAGTAGGCAGAGAGGCAGGCAGAGAGAGAGGAGGAAGCAGGCTCCCTGCAGAGCAGATAGCCCGACGCGGGGCTCGATCTCAGGACCCTGAGATCATGACCTGAGCCGAAGGAAGCGGCTTAATCCACTGAGCCACCCAGGCGCCCCACCATACCAATTTTCTTACTCAAAATTACTAACAATATAAATGTTGGCAGTGAGGGTCAAAATTCAGGCAACAGAGAAACAAATATCCAAAATTTAAATTGAGCAAACTGAAATGCTATAAATTTCATAAAAGACTCCTGTTACATAGATTAAACCATATTTAATAATTAAATTATGATAATCATGTCTATATATTCAAGATTCCATGAAAATTATATAGCAAGAAAGACCTTAGTTTGAACAGCCACTTCAGAAAATCTAGAAAATTAAAGCAGACTCATTCATACAAAAACAATGTAACTTTCTAGAAATCTCATTGAGATTAATAACAGAGTGCCAGTAGCTAAAGGGTCTAGAGATAGTATAACAATATTTACTTAAATTCTAGGTAAAGTGCCTGGATTATGTAAGTAACAAAACTGAATAATAGAGGTTTACTTTTTCCCATAAATAGAAGTCTGGAGATAGTTGATTTCAGGCACTGATTCATAGCTAGCATCTTTACAATTCTCTTGACATTTCCCTCATGCTCCACATTTTATTGTTATAAGATGGTCTGTAGCTTCAAATATCTGATGGAGTTAATAGTAAGATAGAATAGATAGCAAATGTCTCATTTGTCACTTTATTCCAGAAAAGAAAAAGCTTTCCCCAAAATACTTGGCAGATGTAAGCCTTTCTTTCATAAACTGAAAGTTAGCACATGGTCAACTCTAAAAATAGAAATTATGAGTCAGAATTTAGCCTATAGAGAAAGAAGTTTGCCAAATAAGCAGAAATTACTACAATGAATAGATATCTGAGAATGTCAGGGTAAGTTTTGCCAAATAATTTGAGAAAGAAGATAGTAAGATGTGAAGAAACTGAATATTTTTGTGTATTATAATGCAAGTGTTGTAATAGCATCAAGATAGAAAATCGATGTAAAAGCACCAAGGTTAGTATTTGTACCTTCTCTGGCAGTAATAGCCTTTAGGTTACCTGGATGACTCAGTTGGTTGAATGTCCAACTCTCAGTTTTGGTTCAAGTCATGATTGCAGGGTTGTGAGATCGAGCTCCACCTCAGGCTCGACACTCAGCACAGAGTCTGCTTGAGATTCTCTCCTTCTCCCTCTGTCCCTCCCCCTTCTCGTGCTCTCCCTCTGTCTAAATAAAATAAATAAATAAAATATTTTTAAAAAGGGAAGCCTTAGAACAAAGATTAAACTCCAGTAGAGACATGGGTGATTTCTGTGATGGATGAAGTGGCATAAACCCACAGGGAGTATCAAAGAAAAAAGGACAACCTAATGGGTTTGGGATACCATGGCTGTACTAATCAAGACTCAAAATTAATGATCATTGGATTTAGTGACCACATCCAAGATTCTCACGCCTCTTTCTTTCTCTGACCCTCTCTAATCTCCCAACCAATTTTTACCACATCAACAAGGCCATTGTCCTCAGAAATCAAACAATATCCATTGAATTGAAACAAATGTGAGAGAAAGCCATCAATAATTCTTATGCTAGGCAAACTAATTCTTTCCAAGTGAACTCCCTTCAGTATAAAAATAGTTTCATCTTTGATTTTATACATGATGAATTTTGTGATACCAATATCATTTGATATAAAGGAAGTTATTTCCTTACAATGTCTTTAAATGTAATGTTTAAAAATTGAGTTTTTTCAGTATATAATAGTTATTGAAATAAGTTCTGTGTCTTACTACCTACCCAACATATTTATCAGTCAAATTTATCTATAATTTTAATACTTTGGCTTTTCTTATCAAGTTAGAGTTCCTATGAACTTCATTATTGAAAATATAGAATATACCTTATTTGTTATTTTAAAAAAATCATCCAATCATACTCTGGTAAATGATCTGATTTTTATAAGAATCATTTTCTTCCTATCAACCCACATTCTATTATTTAATTATAGTTTCCCATGTGAAATGATAATAATAATAATATCTACCATTTACCTTGTAGAGCCACTTGTAGAGTGGCTGCTCTACAAGAGGCACTATGTTGTGTATTAAGTTTATTAAGGTATAGAATATGAGGGATGCCTGAGTGGCTCAGTCAGTTAAGCATCTGCCTTTAGCTCAAGTCATGATCCCAGGGTCCTGGGATTGAGTCCTGCATCAGGCTCCATGCTCAGCAGGGAACCTGTTCTCCCTCTGCCTGCTCTTGCTCTCTCTGACAAATAAATAAATAAAATCTTAAAGAAAAAGATAAAGAATATGAAACTGCCCACAATTTGAAATTTTTAAAAAATACGATTTATGGTAACACCCTCAAAAATTAAACAGGTATAAACCTAACAAAATATGTATCAGAACTGTATGTTGAAAACTACAAAGCATATATAAAAATTAAAGATGTATATACATGGAAAATATTTTTTAATGGATTAGACTCACTATTTTTGAGCTGTTACTGCCTCTTCATATGACCTGTGGATTAAAGTCAAAATCCCAGCAAGTTATTTTGTAGATATTGTCAGATTCTAAAGTTTATATAAAGAGGCAAAGGACCTAGAATAACCCTCAAAATACTGAAGAAGAACCACGATGAATGACTCACATTACTTGATATTACCACTTACTTTATGGCTATAGTAATCAAGAGAGTATGCTATTAGAGAAAAAAAGACACAAAAATAAATGAAAAAGAATAAAGAGCCTCTATAAAGACCCATATAAATAAAGTCAACTGATCTTTGACAAAGGAGCAAAGATCAAATAATGGAGAAAGGATAACCTTCTCAACAATGGTGTTGGAACAATTAGAAATGTTTCTCCCATGCAAAGACTAAAGGTACCTAGACATATGCCATAACGTTTCATAAAAATTAACTAGAAATGAAACATAGAATTAATAGAAAATGCAAAAGTATAAAACATCCTGAACAAAACACAGGAGAAAATCTTCCTGACTTTGGTTTTGGTGATGAGTTTTTAAATGTACGCCAGTAGCGGGCGCCTGGGTGGCTCAGTGGGTTAAGCCTCTGCCTTCAGCTCAGGTCATGATCCCAGAGTCCTGGGATTGAATCCCCCATGGGCTCTCTGCTCGGCAGGGAGCCTGCTTCCTCCTCTCTCTCTCTGCCTGCCTCTCTGCCTACTTGTGATCTCTCCCTGTCAAATAAATAAATAAAAATCTAAATGTACGCCAGTAGCATGACTCATAAAGAGAAAAATGGTAAGTAAGTTGGGTTTTATTAAAATTAAAAACTTCTGTTCTTTAAAAGATACTGCTAATAAAATGAAAAAAAAAGTCACATTGGAAGAAAACATTTTTAAAATACATACAGATAGAAAACGTATACAGACTATTTACAGAATGCTTAAAACTCAAAAATAGACAAATACTCCAATTAAAATATAGACAGAAGAGATTAACAGACATCACCAGGGAAGACATACCCATGGCAGCTCTCAGAGGGAAATTTATAGCTGTAGAGATCTACATTAAAAAAGAAGAAAAATCTCAAATCAATAACCTTACTTTATGTCTTAAGGAACTAGAAAAAGAAGAACAAACTGAACTCAAGCTAACCAGAATAAAAGAAGTAACAAAGAGTAGAGTGGAAATAAGCAAAATAAGAAATAGAAATACAACAGAGAAAATGAGCAAAACCAAAAGTGTGCTTTTCAAAATATCAACAAAATTGGTAAACCAATTTTTTTTGGTTTATTGACCAACAACAAAAGAGAGAAGACATAGATTACTGAAGTCAGAAATGAAAATAGAACCATTTACTACAAACCTCAGAGAATTAAAAAGAATTATAAGAAAACACTTATATATGAACACTTTTACACCAACAAATTAGGTAGCCAACATAAACTAATGAAAAAACAACATCTGAATCAAACCATCAAAATAAAAAGTTTGAATTAGGGGCGCCTGGGTGGCTCAGTGGGTTAAAGCCTCTGCCTTCGGCTCAGGTCATGATCCCAGAGTCCTGGGATTGAATCCCCCATGGGCTCTCTGCTCAGCGGGGAGCCTGCTTCCTCCTCTCTCTTTCTCTTTCTCTCTCTCTCTCTCTCTCTCTGCCTGCCTCTCTGACTGCTTGTGATCTCTGTCAAATAAATAAATAAATAAAATCTTAAAAAAAAAGGTTGAATTAATAATAAAAATCTTCTCATCGAATAAATTCCAGAGCCAGATGATTTCAGGGGTAAATTTTGCCAAACTTTAAAAGAAAAAAATCAATACCAATCCCGTTTGAAATTATTCCAAAACATAGAAGAGGGGAGAAAACTTCCTAACTCATTCTATGAGGCCAGGAATACAAGGATACCAGGTTAAATATTTGTTTTAATACTTCTAGCTAGCATGGTGTTATAACTTCTGGCTAGTACATCTCAAGAAAGAGAAATAAACAGGATCAAAATACAACAGGAAGAAGTAACACTACACCTTATGTGTAGATAATTTGATCTATATATAGAAAACATTAAATAAGTCACACAAAGAAACTGATAACTATAAATGAATTCAGCAGAGTTGTAAGATACAAGATCGATACTCAAAAATCAGTTGTACTTCGGTACAGTTGCAACGAACAGTCCAAAAAGGAAATTAAGAAAATGATTCCACTTATAATAGCATCACTATAAAAGTAAAATAAGTAGAAATTAATATAACTAAGTGAATGAAAGGCTCTACACCAAAGACTACAATACTTTGCCCAAAGGAATTAAGGAAGACATAAACAAATGAAAAGATAATCCACATTTATAGACTGGAAGACTACATCTTTTTTAAGATGGAAATAGTCTCAAAGTGATTTGTAGATTCAAGGCAATTTCTATTTAAATCCCAATTGCCTTTTTTGCAGAAATAGAAAAGCCAATCTTAAAATTTACAACGAATTGCAAAGAACTCAGAATAGTCTACCCAATCTTGTAAAAGGAGTTGGAGGACTTATACTCTGATTTTGACACTTACTACAATGCTACAGTCATAAAAACAGTATGGTACTGGCATAAGGTTAGATATACGGATTAATGGAATAGAATTGAGAGTCCAGAAATTAATCCATACATCTATGGTCAGTTGACTTTTGGCAAGGCTACCTAAATCAACCATATGGTGATCTCTTGAACAAAGAGTCCTGTGCTAGGACAGGCAAAACAATGATGTTAGATTCTTACCTCACACAACATAACAAAAATTAACTCAAAATTGATCAATAGTCTAAATATGAATCTAAATATGAACTAGTACAATAAAACTCTCTGAAGAAGACATAGAAGTACCTCCTCAGGACCTTGGTTTTGGCAAGACATTTTTAGATATGAAACAGAAAATACAACCAACAAAATAAAAAATACACAAATTATACCTCATCAAAATTTAAAATTTTCTGTATCAAAGGATACTCCAAGAAAGTGAAAAGACAACTCATGAAGTAGGAGAAAATATTTACAGATCATATGTATGATAAAAGTCCAATAACTCCTACAATTTAACAACAGTAATAAGATAAACAACACAATAAAACAATGAGGAAGTAATTGAATAGGCATTTCTCTAAATATATATATATATATGTATTACATTATATTATTAATATTATATATTTACATTATTTTATGCTATATATCAAATATGTTACATATGCTATATATTTTACATATTGTATATTATTTTTATATATATTTTACTATATATACACACACACACACTCATGGCCAAGAAGCATAGAAAAATGTGTATAATAGCATCAGTTCATGAGAGAAATGCAAATCAAAACTGCAATACGATATCACTGCACTAGATTAACCACAACAAAGCAAAAAGGAAAGTAAGTGTTGGCAAAGATGTGGAAAATTTGAAACCCTCATGCATTGCTGATGAGAGCAAATGGTACACCTTTTGTAGAAAATGCTTTGGCAGTTCTCCAAAAAATTAAACAGAGAACTACCATATGAGCCTGCCAAATCCTGCCCTAGATACATACCCAAAAGAATTGAAAAGAGATACTCAAAACACTTGTATACAAATGTTTCTAGCAACACTATTCAAATAGGGGGGAAAAAAAAGGAAACTACTCAAATGCCTATCAGTGGATTAATGGAATAACAAAATGTGGTACATCCATACAGAGAAATATTATTTAGCCATAAAAGGGAATTAAATATTATTATATACTACACCATATATGAATCGCAAAAATATTATACTGAGTGAAAGAAGCAGACACAAAGGCCACATTACTGTATAATTATACCTGTATGAAATATCGAAAATGGTAAAATCTATGGAGACAGAAATGAATAATGTTTGCCATGGACTGTGTGGAGAGCAAATAGGGAGTGGGTACTCAACCCGTAGAAGACTTCTGTTTGGGGTGACAAAAATTGCTGGAACTAGATAGTGATAATAGTTACCCAACATTGTGAATATAGTTAAAGCTGCTGAACTAAACATTTTAAAATGATGAAAATGGAAAATTTTATGTTATACATATTTTAAAAAAATTAAAACAAATCAAGTTTGTTCTTAGAATCAATCAAGTGTTTAGAACGCTCTGCAGAGGTCCAGAAGGAGGAGAGAACTGACTTGGGAATAATTCTTAGCCATATTTAAAAATCTTAGATACCCCCTATTCTATTATTTCTTAAAAGGGTTGTGGGATATGGGTTTTGGTGAAGAACTTAGGTTAGACTTATATGTAACCAAGATTTCCACCCTGAATGTAGGCAAAACTTTAAAACATCTTTCACCTTCTTTTTCCATTACACCTTTTCCTTGGTATTACTTTGCATTATGCTAACGCAGTTTTCAGATTATTAAAGGCATCTACTGAATCCTCTGCTTACTGAAATACTGAAAAAGGTTTTTTTTTCTTCTTTTTCTTCATCAAAATTCTTTTGCCTTATTAACTTATTACCTGAGGTCTCTACCCTTCAGAGTGAATTTTATAAGCCAACTAATGGAAATATATTAGTGACTAAAAAATTCAATTGACATAATTCAATTCAATAAACACTTATTGGGTAGCTTCTCTGGTTAAGCTTCAGTTCATATTAATGGGACATAAAGTAAGTATAAAAGAGATGGTGTAAAAAAAAAATCATCTAATGGGATGGGAAGTACATTATACCAAGCAGAATAAAAAGAAAAAAGACTTATCCTAAACAATAATATCAATGACAATAATAGTAGAATGTATTTATTGGATATTCACTTTGTTCTAAGTTTAATATTTGTTCTATGTTTAATATTTTAATGTACTAGCTCATATTTTCAAAATGACCTAACAAATTAGATCCTAATATTATCTTATTTCTACAGATGAGGAAATTTAATCAAGGACTTTGCAGGATTTATTCAAAGTGACTTATTTTGGTAAGTGGAAAAATGGAATTTGAACTCAGAAGTACCTAATCTTAAAGTGTTCTCTCCTTTGACTCCATTATATTGGCTACAGTGCCTAATCCATTAGGTGTGCATATAGAAAATACAGATAGTTATTACGCATATCTGGTTTTTTATATATCAGTCCTAATTATATTTTAAAACACCATTATGTAATTTAGGGAATCCAGCCTCAGCTAATTCAAGATGCTGTCTCTCTTTACTAGAATTATTCTGAATTTAAGTGTGTTTCGAGGTGTGTGTGTATTTGTGGCAGAATATTTCAGCCATTTAATCAGAACTTTTATCTCTTTATTCAGCCATTGAATTTGATATCATTATTCTAGTCCAAATTTTAATCTGTGACCTACACAGATCCTTGCTGTGTTGTCTCTTTATCCTACCCAGAAGTTCCCTTCCCTCTTTTCTGTCAGATTCAGAATCCAGTCTTCGGACCATGAGAATTTCACATACCCATTTATCATCACTCTTCAGTTAATTTTTTCAAAATGGTATCCCACCAGAGTGTGAATATGTGTTTTTATCTGTTCAGTAACCTTGTTCTTTATGTATCTTAACCATGTTAAAGAATAGAACAAGTAATTTTACATCCATTTTACAGATAAAATTGAAGCTTTCCATATTATGTAACTTTCTGAACGTTATGTGACTAAGATCTGGTAGAATGAGTAAAATGATCCAAGTCTTTCTGTTTTTCCAGTGTAGAGTTTTGAAAGTAAAATAAAAGTGCTATGGAAATTTATCAAAGGAAGAGATTATGTGTGGTCAGGATGGTGAAATGGGAAGAGAACAGATCATTAAATAAGATCAGAAGAGGCTTTAAGACGGAAATATTATTTGAAGTAGATAGTGAAGAAAAAAGAACATTTTAGTATTAAAAGGATAGGGTTGAATGGGTGCAGAAGAAAGTGGCTATTAAAAAAAAAGAGTAGAAAAGAATAGTACCAACTTTTCCAGGTTTTTGCATGTAACAGGGATTTGTATTAGGGCACCTACTTTGGGTGCATGTATTCTAATAAACCTGAAAGAATCATGAGTTCTGCTCCCTGTATCCAACTAGTTTACACTCTATTTCATCATGAATTAATGTTCTGTTTATGCTTCATAATACATATTTATGTTTACAGGGCCCTTCAATATTTAATTTAAAACTATGAATGATAACAATGCTCTATCACATGTAGCAGTGGAAAGAATATTTGGATACAAGGAAGCATTCTGAAATACCTAAATAGACAGCCTGCAGACTACTTATGCAAAAAGAGATAATGTTATTCATATTCTATGGTAGTAAGGCATCACTGAGAAAGTGAATTAGGGAGCTGAAATTTTTTACAGAAAATTTAGTGGACCATGTCTTAGGCATCCATTATATTAGAAGTACTTTACACAGGTTGATTAATTTAATCTGCATAACCCTGCTAGTTTGGCATTGTTTTCCTTACTTTAACAGTAGGAGAGATATGGTTTAAGCATAAGAACTTGTTAATAAGTTGGCTGGGAATTGAATGCAAGTCTTTTTTACTCCAAAGCCGGGTAAGTTCTCATTTATTTTATCATGGCAGATTTTCAAACATAGGAAATAATTTAAAGAATGGAACAATGAGCACACATATGCACAACACTCTCCATATATTTTAACATTTTGCCCCATTTGCTCCATCTATATAGAGAGATATAATTTACATAAAAATCCAACTTATTAATAAAGGAAGAGTTTAATGAATTTTGATGGGTATATATAGTAATGTAAACTTTTTTTTTTTAATCCATTCATTTGACAGACAGAGATCGCAAGTAGGCAGAGAGGCAGGCAGAGAAGGAGAAGCAGGCTCCCCACCGAGCAGAGAACGCGTTGCAGGGCCCAATTCCAGGACCCTGAGATCATGACCTGAGCCAACGGCAGAGGCTGTAACCCACCGAGCCACCCAGGTGCCCCAGTAATGTAAACATTATTACAATCAAGATCTGAGATATTTTCATAGTCCTGAAAATTTACCATCAGTCCCTTTGTAGTCCATCTGTTTGCCTCATCTCCATCCCTGGTACATACTTACTTGCTTTCTTTGCCCCTAGTTTTACCACTTCTCAAATGTCATATCAATGAATTCAGATCATATTTAATCTTCTATATTTAGTTTCTTTCGCTTAACATGTTTTTGAGTATCAATATTTTGTTGCATATATTACTAGTTCATTACATTTTATTGTAAAGTAGTATACCATTAAATCATGATATACTAAATTTTTTAAACCACTCTTCAATTGTTGGACCCTGCAATTTTTCCAGTATTTACCTATTATGAATAAATCTAATGTAAATAATTATTTGCAAATTTTGTATAGTCATATATTTTCATATCTCCTGAGTAAAACCTAGGAAAGATGTCACAAGTTATTAGGCTATTGTATATGTAACTTAATTGTATATGTAACTTAACAAGAAACTTTCAAGCTGTTTTCCAGAATATCTGTACTATTTTCTACTCCTACTAGCAATATATGAGAGTTCTATTTAATATGCAACTTCACCAAAACTTGAAACTATCAGTCTTTTTAAATTTTAGCTGTTTTAAACTGAGGGTTGCTGGAAGGGAGGTGGGCAGTGGAATTGGCTAAATGGGTGATGGGTATTAAGGAGGGCACTTCCTGTGATGAGTACTTGGTGTTGTGTGTACGTGATGAATCACTAATTTCTACTCCTGAAACTAATATTACACTATATGTTAACTAACCAGAATTAAAAGAAAAACTTAAAACCATAAAAATAAAATAAAATAAAATAATTTAAGCTATTCTGGTTGCTATTTGGAGGTTTTGCATTTCTCTGATGCATAATGATGTAAAATATCTTTCCATGTGCATATTTGCCTTGGTATATCTTTGTTGATATGCCATTTCAAACACTATTTATATTTTTTATTTGATTATTTTACTATTATTCATGTGTAAAAACGATTTTAAAAATATTTTGAACACACTTCTGTTGCTAAGTGTATGTTTTTCTTAGGCGTGTCTGCTGAAGAGTTAAAGATTCTAATTTTTATGAAACCTGTAAACTATGATAGAGTCTGGTTATGGTTTTCTGTCCTTATATAGGAAAGGTGATAAGAAATTGCATGTGCTTTCTCATTTGGTGCTGACTGGAAGTTCAAAGAAAGCAAACTCTGCGCCACACACAAGTACCCTAGCCCTAATTCCACCTCTTAACCATGATAAAAGCCCAAAACCAATCTCCCTCTGCTCTCTCAACTTTTTTTTTTAATAGGTGACTTACTCTTTTATTTCTTTTTTTTTTTAATAAACATATAATGTATTTTTATCCCCAGGGGTACAGGTCTGTGAATCACCAGGTTTACACACTTCACAGCACTCACCATAGCACATACCCTCCCCAATGTCCATAACCCCCCTTGAGAGCCTACCCCAATCTCCCCAGAAAACCTTATTATGTGATTAATAAATCTTTTCACCCCTTCTTTGTGCATATGTATCTTCATAAGTCTTGATTATCTGTATTAATTGTCTATTGTGGCTGTAACCAATTACCATGCTATGGCTTAAAACAATACAAGTCTTACAGTTCTGTGTAATAGAAGTTTCACTGGACTAAGATGAATGTGTTGGCATGGCTTTATTCCTTTATGGAGGGTCCAGGAGAAAACTTATTGCTTTGCCTTTTCTAACTTATAGACACCACCAGCAATCCTTAGCTGATGGTTCATTTCTCTGCCTTCAAGCCAGCAACAAACCATCCTCAAATCTCTTTCTTACTCTGATCCCTCTGCCTTCCTATTACAGTTTTAAGAACTGCTATTTTTATATTGGGCTCATCCAGATAATCTAGGATAATCTCTCTATTTTAAGGTCAGCTAATTAAAAGGATTAATCCTATTTGCATCTTAACTCACTTTTGTTGTATAACATAACCTACTCACAAGTCGCAGGAATAGAGATGTGGACATCCTTGAGGGGCTATCATTCCATGTACCACAACATCTGGAGCAAATAATTTCTTCCACTGGGTGAACACAACAAAATGCAAAGCTACAAAGATTCATTTTTATTATTTTCTTACAGGACTGTTATAATTTTAGTTTTTATATTTAGGTCTATTTTCCATTTTTGATTAATTTTTTTGAATATACCTTATTGTAGAGATAGAGATTCAATTTCATATATGCATGTTTCCAAAATTATTTCCAAAATAGTAGACATATATTTATTAACATAATTATTTAATGATTCCATTAGTATTTGTTGAAAAGACTATCCTTTCTCCACTGAACTGCATTGACATCTTTCTCAAAAATCTATTGACAATGTATGTTAGGATCTATTTATGGACTATATGCTATTCTATTGATCTGTGTGTCTATCTTGACAACTCCATGATGTCCTTATTATTATAAAATTTTGGTCTGTCTTAAAGTCAATTAATGTACATCCACAAATGATGCTGTCATTCAAATTATTTTGGCTACTTTTAGTCATCCTGAGTTTCCACATGCAGACTAGAATCAACTTGTCAAATTCTAAAAAACAAGCAAGCAAACAAAACTAGTGGGAAATTAAGGTCTTATTGACTTAATAGAGTAATTTGGGAAGAACTGGAATCTAACAATACTGAGTCTTCTGATCCACTGCACAATAAAATTATTTCTAAATATTTCTTGTTATTTTTTCACTTTATTATATAAAGAATTTTTCAATTCAATTTCCAGTTATTTTGTTGACAGTAAATAGAAATTGATTTTGGCTTCATGACCTTTTACATGTGATCACATTTATAAATTGTAGTTGATTTTTCTTCATCCTCTAGGATTCTCTATGAGTACTTCATGCTGGCCTAAGTGAAGCCTTTGATTTTTACATACCAGTTGTAGGACTTTTACATCTTTTTCTTACTTTATTTTTTTTATTTTTTTTTTTTTTAAAGATTTTATTTATTTATTTGACAGAGAGAGATCACAAGTGGACAGAGAGGCAGGCAGAGAGAGAGAGAGAAGGGAGAAGCAGGCTCCCTGCGGAGCAGAGAGCCCGACGTGGGACTCGATCCCAGGACCCTGAGATCATGACCTGAGCCGAAGGCAGCGGCTTAACCCACTGAGCCACCCAGGCGCCCCATCTTTTTCTTACTTTATTATGCTTACTGTACTCATTGCATTCTGTCTAGTGTTGAATAGAACAGGTAACAGGATAGATCCTTTATTTATTCCCAACCTTCACAGAGGTTTCACCATTCTACTCAGTTCATCATTCAGTTTCCACATTAATTATGTTGGCTGTGCATTTCTCTTAGATTATGTTTTTATTTTCTTTTTTGGATTGTAGAATATCTTTAATTTTTGTTTTTTGAAAATTTTCATTTTTTCTTAAATGAATCAATTTCTACTTTTGTATCTAAGATAACGATTCTTTTGTTTTGCCTTTTGTTTCTTGATATGGTGAAGTCCACTGACAAGTTTTTGAATTTTCATGCAATCTTGAATTTCTGCCATAAACTTCCTACCTCACCCTTACTGTGGTCCTACTTAGAATTTTTTCAAATTTGCAATGGTATGAAAGGGATACACATTCAATAGAGATGCACTCTGAATTTTGATCTTTTCGTGGGCTGAGGAAATGTAGTACAACACTGTGTCATGATGCAGGGCAGCAGTGGGGAGTTGCAACTCCTAGTTAGCCAAGGGATCATGAAAGTGAATAACTGATACACTTAAACCATTCTGTACTCATTCTTACTTTCAGTACAATGTTAAATAAATTACATGAGATATTCAACACATTATTATAAGATGAACTTTGTGTTAGATGATTTTGCCCAACTGTATCTAATATAAGTGTTCTGAGTATATTTAAGGTAGAGTGGACTAAGCCATGATATTCAGTGACGTGTATTAAATGGATTTTTGACTTATGGTATTTTCCACTTATGATGAGTTTATCAGAATATAACTGATTATTGGTCTAATTTGCTAACATTTTGTTAAGAATTTCTTCTAGAGGGGTTCTTTAAAAAAAAAGATTTTATTTATTTATTTAACACAGAGAGAGAGAGAGAGAGAGAGAGAGAGAGAGAACAAGAGCACAAACAAGCAGTGGGAGCAGGAAAGGAAGAAGCAGACCCCCTGATGATCAGAGCGCCCCTATGTGAGGCTGTATTCTTGGAACATGTTTCCTGCTGTTTGTTAATTGGAATTTTCTATAAATGCCAATTACATCAAGTTCATTATAGTGTTATCTCAATCTTCTATATACTGTTGTTTTTTTGGTCTACTTGTTCTATCAGTTACAAAGAGAAAAGTGTCAAAATCTCAAGCCATGGGCGCCTGGGTGGCTCAGTGGGTTAAGCCTCTGCCTTTGGCTCAGGTCATGGTGTCAGGGTCCTGGGATCGAGTCCCGCATCAGGCTCTCTGCTCAGCAGGGAGCCCGCTTCTTCCTCTCTCTCTCTCTGCCTGTCTTTCTTAAAAAAAATAAATAATTAATTAAAAAAAAAATCTCAAGCCATAATGGTGTATTTGTCTATTTCTTCTTTTGGTTCTATCAGTTTTTATTTTTTCATTTATTTTGAAACCCTGTTATTAAGCACATACCCATTTAGGATTATTGTATCTTCTTGAGGAGTTGACACATTACCTTTCTATAATAATCACCTTTATCCTTAGGAAAATTCCTTCTTCCAAAATCTCCTTTTATGACATTAATATTTTCTGTTGATTAGTATTATCATGTAATAACTTTTCCTGCCCTTTTTTGTCTTTCATTTCTTTACAGTTGAAATGTGTTTCTTATAGGTGTCATACTATTACCTTTTATTTTTAAAAAATCAAATCTTATAATATCTGCCTTTAATTGAAGTATTTATATAGTTGATATTCAATGTAATTTTTGGTATAGCTGGGTTTGAAGTTTATTATCTATCTATTTTATTTATTTATCTTTTCTTCTTTTTGGGGGCTCTTTTAAATTGACTGAGCTTTTTTATGTTTCTATTTTACCTCCATTATTGACTAGTTAGCTATACATTTTAATATTATTTTAGGGTTATTTAAAATTATAGCTTGCATCTGTAACTTACACAGACTACCTTCAATTATTATTATATCCTCTTCATACATAATGTAATAAGTCTACAAGAGCATAATGTTATTTCTTCCTTCTCATGCATTGTAGCATTTTTGTCACATATTTTATTTTATGTATATTGTATGAATATACATAAAATCACAATACATAGTTACATTTTTATTAAAACAGTTGTCATTTAAAGAGATTAGAAGTAAAGAAAATTCAGTTTATATTTACCCAAATTTTTACCATTTTCTATACTCTTCATTTTTTCTATAACTCAGTTAATTTTGATCTGCCATTTTATCATTTCTACCTAAAGAACTCCCATTAATATTTGTATTAGTCTAAGAGTGCTGGCAATGAATTCTCTCCCCCCCTTTAAATCCCCTTGTTTTTATTTCATTTGTGAAAAATAGGTTAGTAGGCCATAAGTATTCTCAAATAATATTTTTTAGTATTTTATGTCTTCCCACTGATATCTGACAAAGTTTTTGACAAGAAATTTCATTTCACAGGATGAAATAATTACTTTTTTAATTTTATTCAAAATTTCTCATTACATTTGTTTTTTTCAGCAATTGAATAATTAGGGGCATCTTGGTGGCTCAGTGGGTTGGGCTTCTGCCTTCAGCTCCGGTCATGATCTCAGGGTCCTGGGATTGGGCCCCACATTGGTCTCTCTGCTCGGTGGGGAGCCTGCTTCCACCTCTCTCTCTGCCTGCTTCTCTGCCTACTTGTGATTTCTCTCTCTGTGTCAAATGAATAAATAAAATATTTTTTAGAAATTATGTGGCTATTATTTGGTTCATTGGTTGGTTGGTCTTTTTTTTAGTGTTACTACTTCTCCTACTTAGGGTTTTCAAATTGTGTGGTTTTCAATGTGTGGTTTTTAAATCTTTCATTTTTATTTTATGTTGGAAAATTTTTATTTCTTATTACTCTTTCATTCTTCTTTTTCAGTGACGGCAATTACAGACATTTTAGACTATTCAATATTGAGACAATGTTATGTTCTGTTTTTTCCCATTATTCTGTTTTTGTGTTTCTGTTGGATTATTTCTATTCACATATATTCAAAACAGTTGATTCTTTTCTTTGCTATGTAGAGTATAAAAATAACTCATAAAATTACTACTCACTGCTCATTTATTTTTCATTTCTGCCATTTTGGATTTTTTTTTTAAATATCTGTCTATTGAAATTTCTTATCTATTCATTCATGTCTAGCTTTTTGCTAGATTTTTAAGCATATACATTGCAGCTATTTTAAAATCCCTTACTGATAGTTTTGCCATCTAGATCATCTCTAAATTTGTCTTAACAATTTTTTCTCATAATAATGCACCTTTTTCTCTTTTTTCCCATGTTTTGGAATTTTTTATTAATTGCCAAACATTGCTTATAAAGGAAAAGCAGTGGCCTACACAAACAATATTTATGTCCCGAAATGAACCCTTCCCTCCTTCTGTTAGGCCATTAATGTAGTGAGTTGATTCAGTATGTTCTAGGTAGCATTGACTTTGTTGGTGCTGTGGTTACCTTGACCATATAACAGACTGCAGACTTTGTCAGTCTGGACCACTGCTGTTTCCTTAGTGCTTAGTGGAATACCTAATGTCATGCAAGGTTTTTCAGTAGGCTCTAGACACCTAAAAACAATCCCAAAGGATCTTTTTCTAAGCTCTTTCCCCAGCCCAACCCAACCCAAACAATAGACTATAGTCATTTTATCTCATTGAAAAGTTTTCTTGTGGAAGTGAGCTGGGAATGGGGACTTTTCAGTTCTGCCCCAGTTTCAGTTGCAGTCAGTTCTTACACATTTGAGCTGTGGTGGTAGGACTTCCCAAAATACTTGCACTTCTGTCAGTGACAGACAAGCTCTCCTCAACTCAGAGTAGGATCTAGAACTCAGATGGGTTTCTTGGCCTTCCTTCAGTGACAGTAGACCTCTGCTTTGCATTAGTGAAAAATCCTGGACAGAGGCGGTTGTCCTGCTATCCACTAGCAGCACATAAGTTTTGCTCAGTGTTAATGACTTGGTAAGTGGGGGTGGGTGCTGAATTTATTACTCCTCTCTTAGCAGCAGTTGGTTTTTCTTTGGAGCATAGGTTGGGGGTTTTCTGCTTTACCCCCAGTAGTAGACAGACTTTGCTACATATTAGAAAACTTGGTGCATGGGTAAGGTTTGTTTCTGTCATTCAATGGCAGACATTTGTCACTTTGGATTCAAACAGGACCCTGAGTGGGCATGGAGTCCTCCAGAAACTCCAGATCCAGCCTCAAACTTTGGCATCCCTGAATGCCTGTAACACTAAAGGGGAGAATCTAATAAATTTACTGTATCTTTAATATTTCTAGTGACTTCCTGACAGAAGCTTATTGAAAAAAATTGTCCATGAATTAGATACTTCTTTTTGTTTGGATCTTCCAAGGATTTTAAACTCTCACAATAGCCTACACTTGGCTTTTAAGAATTTAATAAAATTTCTGGGTTTTTCTGGTGTGTGTGTGTGTGTGTGTGTGTGTGTGTGTGTTTCTGCTTTTATTTATTTATTTATTTATTTATTTATTTATTATTTATTCTTGTTCTTATTTTCTGCCAATGTTGAGACATTTTGTGTATATCTTTCTTCAGAGGGGTTTGGTACACTCAGAAATTCAGTTCATATGGTTGCCTTGAAACCATATTAGCTTTCAGATAAGCTCAAAATGTATCATTTTGTAATTTTTTTGGTTTTCTTCTTTCTTTCTTTTTTTTTCCTCTTGGATGGCATTCACTTGCAGATTTCTTCAGTTTATGTTGGAGATACGACCTGAGAAATTACTGTTTAAAGTTTCTTTCGGTATTAACATTTGGGTCCACATGTAGAAGAATAATCTTGTAAATCAAAGTTTTGACAGAGTTCTATATGGCCTTGCTGTATGACTAAAACCATTTTTTTTCCAAGTAATAATGACACACATTTTTGAAAAATTAGAAGAACTGAGCCCAGTGCTAATTGCTTTTCACGCATTTGTCTCATTTAATCATCAAACCAACCCCTTAAGGAAGTAGCATTATGATCCTCATTTATATAAAGAAATTGTGAAATGCCTACAGGTACACAGTTGAAGTGTGGCAGAAAAGGGATCCAAGTTATTTGATTTCAGATATGTATCCTTAATCGTTAATTAATAAGGAGTCCCCATTTAATAATCCATTCTTTTCCTCTAAAAAAGTTACCAACTTTTGCTTCTTTTTGTAGGTCGTGACAGAGCCTGAAGCACAGATTTCTGAAATATGTAATCACACTAGATCTTTCAACCAAGCTTCCATAAATGTGTGAACCCAGTCTAAATCTTCAGTTATGTAAATAACCCTTGTTCATGTTTTTGTATTCCTCCTTTTAATGGGACTCCTGCCACAAGTTTCAGGTTTGTGCCAGATGGTTGTAAATTGAAAGACAAATAAAAAGAGAAATAAAATATCCTTGTCCTTCTGCTACCTGGCCACATGTATCCAATAAAAACAATAGAAAGCAGATTAGTTCTGATAATTAATGGACTATTTTACCAGCTAGCATGTTAGCTTAAGAAAAATCTGATAAAAATGTTTTATGCAACATAGGAATATGTGTCTTTTTTACAAAATAAGAGAAGAACTCCAAACAGTTATAATTTTTAAAATATATTTCTAGAAATGAAATAGTTTAGGTCAGTTACATTCTAAGCAATTCATTGGTACTGGAGGTTGGCTAAAGATGGTGATACTGGAAGAGGGATTTTACTGAACCATGAAAAGCATGCCAAATGGTTGAACTCTCCTTTTGACCTGTTCTTCAGCCCTGTCAGCTTACTTTTTTCATTACATTTAAGAATTTAACAGAGAAGAGGCAGAATCAATCTCCAAAAATGCCAGAGGAAAATGTATGTGTCTTCATTCTTTTTGCAAATATCCCTCCTGTAATGGGTAAGGAAAGCCATTCTGACAGAAAAAAGTGAAGATTTTGCTTGCTGAATCTCTTTATTCAATCCTATCTCTTTTCTTCTGTCTACCTTGTCATATTTCATAGTCATTTCTTTACCTTTTCTCATCAAGACTTTTACCCTTTTCAGATCTTTCTTGTTCTTATCAATCTTTTTACTCCATCTACCTTCACAAGATATACCATATTTCATTTTTACCCAATATGTCCTTTCTTGTTTCTTCACTGTGACACTAATTCCTTACTTCTAAATTGAGTAATAGGAAATTGAATCGCTACCTATTTCCTTCTGGTCTAAGTGAAATAGCCAAAAATCAATACTGGAGACAGGTCAACCAAAGTCCTTGTAGGAGCCTATTAATCAGTGAAATAAACTGGTCTGTGTGTGTGTGTGTGTGTGTGTGTGTGTGTGACTATAGTGTAATACACATTGATGTTTATGCACCTATGTGTATATGGTGTTTGCACATACATGTGTCTGATTGTGTTGTGAGTACCTGAATGTAAAAATGCCCAATGCATAGGTAGTTCATGACAGACTTTGCAAAAAACTGACTCAGTCTTGAATATATTTTAAGTAGATTTGTGGTTAAAATTAGAAAACATGTTTGTCTTAAGTTTATGCCTGATGTGTGGTAAAAACAAAACAAAACAAAAAGGTAAAAAAAAAATAAGACTTGCAAAAGTAATTCTCTAATAAAGGCTATGGGAATAGATTATGTTGTTTATATATTACAATTAATAATGCAATTTTGCTAGTGAGATAAATTAATAACCCCAATTCTCCCGTATATCCATTTTATACAGAAAAAGGCACCCCCCATTCACAGAAATAGATAATTTGTTTTAGGTTTATTCTCTTCAATATTGTTGTCATTGTGAAATCAATGCAATTCCTACATGTTTAATCCAATTAACAATTAATATAGTTATGTAAAACATTTCTGATAATAATAATGACCTTACTGGATTGACTATAGTGAAGTTCCATTGATGAGATCTGAAAGTTATTATAATCAGAACTGAAATACTTGCCTAGATACTAAAATCAATATGGTATATGGACATGGACATGGCTTCAGTGTATGCTCTAAAATTAAGTTTTAAATGCCACTTCTGGAGTCTATTGATTTGAAGGCAGCAATTTAAAAAGTGCAATTTTCTAGGCTAAAGATGGAAAGGTAAAATGCTCATTCCAATATATGTTGCAATAAAATTAATAAATGGTGTTTCTTTGGAAACTGAAAATAGATAACAAGCAACATATTTCTCATAAGACAAAATCCTTGGTTGTTGTATCTAGTCTACCAGCCTTATTTTAAAGCATCCTTACCCTTATAGATGCAGTTTTTCAGAGATCACAAATTTGTCAGGAAAAGAAAGAAAAAGAGAAGTGTGATTGAACAGGTGAGGGTGTTGTCTGATATTTGCTGTGGCAGAAATTATGAAGAATCTAATAGTTGAACTAAGTAAGTTCTTTGGAAATTAAAGGAAGTTATATCCCTTATTTGATTCCACACAATTATTCTACATGAAAAACTACCATGAAACTGTAAACAGGTATTTCTGGTAAAGAGATCCTGAAGGAAATCTTTTATAATAATACAAATAATATGAACAATAACACATAGAACTGAAATATTTAATACAGTGAGCTTCCTTTATCTCATCACAGTGATTCTTGGGCAAAACTCAACACCATAATTTTCTTTGAGTTCTAAGATGCACATAAATCTAGTAACTAACAAGAAGAGCCAAGATACTCAATTAGAATATTAATCACATTCTGTTTTGTTTTAATAAACTTTTTTCTAGATAACTTGTGCTTAATGTAATGGAAAGACAAGTGTAGGTATCAAGTTATCCAGAAAGTTTTAAGAAAGTATTATCTTTTTCTTCAATAACTCGATTAGAAACATACAGATTTACAGATTACATTGTCTAAAATAGATAGTAAAGTAAGAAAAATATATGGATTTTCTGTGTCTATAATTGCTGATATGTGCTCTGAATGTAACAAATTCCATTATTTTGAAATTTATGCCTTTTAAATATTTGGTAGGATTTTATCTGTCTTGGTTATGCAAATATAGCTAAGTAAGACAAGGCTCTAGGAATGTAATTTTATTATATTCCTGTAAAATACTCTCTAAATCTCTGTGTTGACTGACAATCAGTTCTGACAACTGTCATAAAGTGGTGGAGAAAAACTCTACTGATCAATGCATGATATAAGACATTTTTAGCTCGTCCTCAAAATATCCATCATCTTCTCTTATTTTCTCTCCTATGTGACATATCTTGGTGAATGACAGCAAAATTACATTTAAATAGTTAACATTGCAGACATTATTGAGGGCAATAAATCTGGAAACAAATTAAAAATCTTGAAATATTCAGTGAAGAGAATAAGTAATTATGGAGATACTATGAAGTTAGAATCAGCCTGGATTAGTCAATAATTGAAAGTGAGAAAGTAAGGGGAAAAAAATTGAATAAAGTGACTGCTCTCTTATTTCACCAAATTAAGCATAATTATAATGAGTATACATTTATTTTAAAACTGAACTAATTTTTAAAATAAAATAAACCATCCCTAATTTGCTCTCAGAAAAAAAAGTACTACTATCATTTTTGTAAATATTCTTTATTTTATTCCAATATGTGTGTATGTGTGTATGTTTTGTTTGTATGTGTGCATGTATAATGTGATGAAACTTTTGCTATGGGTCACACATTATAGGCACTCAGTGTTAGTTAGTGATTCATATGTAAGCAAATTTTTACAACCATCAATAACTATACCATACAAAATACTTCAGCAGACTTTAAAAATGTTAACAGTGTATATAGCTTGTGCATCTTTATATGCCATTAATATTTTTTCCTCTAACATTACATAAATGGCTATATATCAGTCAAATATTTGAATATATCATAAATTATTTATTTAATGCACCAGTTTTAGAAATATGAATGGTTTTTAACTTTTCACTGTTACAAAAATGCTATGGTATATATTTTAGCAAAAATTTTAGGATACATTCCCAAAAATGGAATTGAAGGGTAAGCATATTTCATATAATTTTGTTCATTTTTTAAATTTTATATCCTTTCAAAATGAATAAAATTTATAATAGAATTGTAAATTTGCTCTTCTATAACACATCAGAAGTCTGGTCTTGGCAAAATATTTTTCTGTTGTGTTTGCCTCCGGTTATTGATAATTTGAGGTACATATATTGTATTTAAAGTTAAAAGGAGTTATTAATGGTGCAGAATTATCATCCCTTGTTGTAATACTTGAATCCTTATTCAAATTTACCCCATGTAGAACTCAGCTTATATGTGAAAATATTCAGTGGTACAAAAAGTACTACCTCCTTGGTATACCATCAGACTGGGAAATTCTCTCATCGTATTTTTCCTTAAATATATATTATCCTTTGTTTGGTCCTTGCCTATTTCTTTAGGACCAACAAAACAAGTTTAATTTATATTCTCTATGATACATAAAAGTATTTAATGGTGTGTGGTAAGGGATATTAGGGGTATGGTTCCCTCTACTTTTCTTTTGTTTTTGTTTTCTTTGTTTTGCTTTACTTTACTTTGCCTACTTCATATAACATGATTTTAAATATTACCAGAGACTAGTTATCGTTCCCTTTACACCCTGATTTTTTTTAACAGGTTTTATTTATTTGACAGAGAGAGATCACAAATTGGCAGAGGCAGGCAGAGAGAGAGAAGGAAGCAGGCTCCCTGCTGAGCAGAAAGCCTGATTCAGGGCTCCATCCCAGGATCCTTGGGATCATGACCTGAACCAAAGGCAGAGGCTTTAACACACTGAGCCACACAGGCACCCCCTACACCCTGATTTTTTAATGTTATTAAAAAAACAATGCTCCATGTATAAATTTGCATTCCATTTCTTGGTATAAACATATAATTATTAAACTAGGATTTATTTCACTAAATCCCTTCCATTTTAACATGATTTTTAAAATTCATAGATTTCTATTCATAATCTGGGAATAAGGATGGAAGAGTAGGGAGTTTGGTATAGGATATTCCACTTTAAAAAAAGAAGTGTTATTCTTTTCTTGACTATTATGAGATATGGGACCATCTTTTCTGTACTACTTTCATAAAAATAAGTGGGCAAATTTTTAAAAGAAATATTAAATGATATAGTAATTTAACTAATCATATGATTTTAAGTATAACAACAAATGATATATGCAAAATGAAGATTTTATTTGTAAATTCACCTGGACATTTCCCAACCGCCTGTGGAAAACCTCTGATTGACTATGTTCCATGCTACCTCATTTCTATTCTGAGATTTATAATTTTTCTGTCTCATTTACTAATTCAATAAATGTTTTCCTCAGTAAACCAACTTTGTGACAGGAATTTTTCTAGGTACTGGGACTAAGTCAGTAAACAAAATGACTCAATATCGCTATGCTCACAGAGCTTACAATCTCGTAGGGAGAAAAAAGAGACAATAAACAATTGAAATCTTTAGTCTGTCATATGGTGAGAGAGACTAGAGAAAAACTGAGCAAGGAAGAATATTAGCAAAAGTCAGAGTACAATTGTTAGTAGGGTATGCAAACAAGAGCTCACTGTCAAGATGTCTTTCGTGTAAAAATCTGGAGCAATGAGGGAAATGAGCCATGCAGAGAGCAGGTGTAGAGCATTCAAGGCTTAAGAAAATACTGGGGACAGAATCCATAAGGTGGGCACTTGCCTGGCAAGGAAGCCAGTATGATTTGGGAGAGAATGACTTGTGTGTTTAGACTTGTGTGACATTGTCAGAGGATTTCCTCCCACCGAATTAATTGACATATCTATTGCCTCATATAGTTACTTTCTTTCTTTTTCTCATGGTGAGAAATCTTATATTTTTAAAGGAATACTCTGCTCTCCGGCACTTAAGAATAGGCTCTAGGTAGGCAAGGGTAGAAGCTGACACAGTGACAAAGTCTGGTGTTATATTTTTTTGTAGCATTTCTATACTTGGGATTTTATCTTGCCAAGCATTGCCTTATGTTGCTACTTATTTATGGCTGCATAAAAGCCTTTTCCACAATTACATCACATGGTGTTCTGTGGTTTTCTTCTATATTACAACTGATAAAAAACATGGTCCCCTTGAGGGATGTTATATGACAAAGGTGAGTGGCAAGGTAATTACAAAGAATCTCCCTCTATGTTTCAGAAGTTTTAATTAAGTCTTACAGTGTCCTTCTGTAATGCACAAATACTATTAAACCTATTTAGCAGAGGGTGAAAATGAGGCGAGCTGAAAACTAACCAATCAAAAAGTTCCAAGATCAGAATTATTTTTTTCTATAAAAAATGTGCTCATACTTTTTCACAGATGAAAAGCTGTTTCATCTACATCATTTATTTCATACTATATTCCCAATGTCCCTTTTTTGGCTTGTAGACTTTCTCCTCCAGAAGAGAATTAGGACATACAGTCATGTGAGGTACTGAATTGAGCTCTGAAGTTCATACATGGGAAGTGAACTGTTGGAGATTAATTGCTTACTGATGCTGTCACTGCTGAGCATTCAGGATCTTTTAGCTTTGCTGGTTTCATTAAACCTGTAGTAAGAATAGCATTTGGCCTGTTGCAAAATTACTCATGCGTCTGAAGAGGAAGGTAAGGATATGAAGAGGCAAATAAAATATCAAAACCTTGAGATTATGAGGTGTTTCTTTGTGAGAGGTGATTGAAATTATATAAAAGACACTTCCAATCACCACATATTGATTATTTCAAGACTTACTCATTTTACCAAAAGCATTTCACATCTCCCTTATATTGAGATCTGTGCTCTGCACAAAGAAAATAAGAAGATAGTTTTTGTTAAAAGCATAGGCCCAAGTCAAACAACTTGTTTTTGAATAGGGTCTCTGCCATTTAATAGTATTCTTTTGTAAACATTAATAACCTCTCTGTGACTCATTTCTTCAGCTAAAAAAGTGGGAAGAATAATGACATTTGATTCACTGGGTTTTGCAAGACCTAAAGTGTTGTTGCTGTTGTTGGTGGTGATGGTGTTATCTTCATATAAGGCATATCTCTGTCTCAAGGGTTTACAGTCTACCCTGAATTTAAAGCTAAAACGTTGAACAGTGGTACGACATATATGGTAAAACTATTAGTTCTGCAGAAGTTCTGAATAGGAAGGGATGAGTAACAGGTACAATGATAAGAGCAGGATATGAAAAACTTTAAATCTGAGCTACGTCTTAAAGAAATAATTGTATTTTATATCCTGACACTTTACTGAATTCCTGTACAAGTTCTATCAGTTTTGGAGTGGAGTCTTTTGGGTTTTCCACATATAGTATCATATCATCTGCGAAGAGTGATAGTTTGACTTCTTCTTTACCAATTTGGATGCCTTTAATTTCTTTTTGTTGTCTGATTGCTGAGGCTAGGACTTCTAGTACTATGTTGAATAGCAGTGGTGATAATGGACATCCCTGCCGTGTTCCTGACCTTAGCGGAAAAGCTTTCAGTTTTTCTCCATTGAGAATGATATTTGCGGTGGGTTTCTCATAGATGGCTTTGATAATATTGAGGTATGTGCCCTCTATCCCCACACTTTGAAGAGTTTTGATCAGGAAGGGATGCTATACTTTGTCAAATGCTTTTTCAGCATCTATTGAGAGTATCATATGGTTCTTGTTCTTTCTTTTATTAATGTGTTCTATCACATTGATTGATTTGCGGATGTTGAACCAACCCTGCAGCCCTGGAATACATCCCACTTGATCGTGGTGAATAATCCTTTTAATGTTCTGTTGAATCTTATTGGCTAGTATTTTGGCGAGAATTTTTGCGTCTGTGTTCATCAAGAATATTGGTCTGTAGTTCTCTTTTTTGGTGGGATCCTTGTCTGGTTTTGGGATCAAGGTGATGCTGGCCTCATAAAATGAGTTTGGAAGTTTTCCTTCCGTTTCTATTTTTTGGAACAGTTTCAAGAGAATAGGAATGAGTTCTTCTTTAAATGTTTGGTAGAATTCCCCTGGGAAGCCTTCTGGCCCTGGGCTTTTGTTTGTTTGGAGATTTTTGATGACTGTTTCAATCTCCTTACTGGTTATGGGCCTGTTCAGGTTTTCTATTTCTTCCTGGTTCAGTTGTGGTAGTTTATATGTCTCTAGGAATGCATCCATTTCTTCCAGATTGTCCAATTTGTTGGTGTAGAGTTGCTCATAGTATGTTCTTATAATTGTCTGTATTTCTTTGGTGTGAGTTGTGATCTCTCCTCTTTCATTCATGATTTTATTGATTTGGGTCCTTTCTCTTTTCTTTTTGATGAGTCTGGCCAGGGGTTTATCAATCTTATTGATTCTTTCAAAGAACCAGCTCCTAGTTTCATTGATTTTTTCTATTGTTTTTTTGGTTTCTATTTCATTGATTTCTGCTCTGATCTTTATGATTTCTCTTCTCCTGCTGGGTTTAGGGTTTCTTTCTTGTTCTTTCTCCAGCTCCTTTACGTGTAGGGTTAGGTTGTGTACTTGAGACCTTTCTTGTTTCTTGAGAAAGGCTTGTACTGCTATATATTTTCCTCTCAGGACTGCCTTTGCTGTGTCCCACAGATTTTGAACTGTTGTGTTTTCATTATCATTTGTTTCCATGTATTTTTTCAATTCTTCTTTAATTTCCTGGTTAACCCATTCATTCTTTAGAAGGATGCTGTTTAGTCTCCATGTATTTGGGTTCTTTCCAGCTTTCCTCTTGTGATTGAGTTCTAGCTTCAGAGCATTGTGGTCTGAAAATATGCAGGGAATAATCCTAATCTTTTGATACCGGTTGAGACCTGATTTGTGACCCAGGATGTGATCTATTCTGGAGAAGGTTCCATGTGCACTAGAGAAGAATGTGTATTCTGTTGCTTTGGGATGAAATGTTCTGAATATATCTGTGATGTCCATCTGGTCCAGTGTGTCATTTAAGGCCTTTATTTCCTTGTTGATCTTTTGCTTGGATGATCTGTCCATTTCAGTGAGGGGAGTGTTCAAGTCCCCTACTATTATTGTATTATTATTGATGTGTTTCTTTGATTTTGTTATTAATTGGTTGATATAGTTGGCTGCTCCCATGTTACAAAGCTGTCGTCATCAAGACAGCATGGTACTGGCACAAAAACAGACACATAGATCAGTGGAACAGAATAGAGAGCCCAGAAATCGACCCTCAACTCTATGGTCAACTAATCTTTGACAAAGCAGGAAAGAATGTCCAGTGGAAAAAAGACAGCCTCTTCAATAAATGGTGCTGGGAAAATTGGACAGCCACATGCAGAAAAATGAAATTGGACCACTTCCTTACACCACACACGAAAATAGACTCCAAATGGATGAAGGACCTCAATGTGAGAAAGGAATCCATCAAAATCCTTGAGGAGAATGCAGGCAGCAACCTCTTTGACCTCAGCCGTAGCAACATCTTCCTAGGAACAACGGCAAAGGCAAGGGAAGCAAGGGCAAAAATGGACTATTGGGATTTCATCAAGATCAAAAGCTTTTGCACAGCAAAGGAAACAGTTAACAAAACCAAAAAACAACTGACAGAATGGGAGAAGATATTTGCAAACGACATATCAGATAAAGGGCTAGTATCCAAAATCTATAAGGAACTTAGCAAACTCAACACCCAAAGAACAAACAATCCAATCAAGAAATGGGCAGAGGACATGAACAGACATTTCTGCAAAGAAGACATCCAGATGGCCAACAGACACATGAAAAAGTGCTCCACGTCACTCGGCATCAGGGAAATACAAATCAAAACCACAATGAGATATCACCTCACACCAGTCAGGATGGCTAAAATTAACAAGTCAGGAAATGACAGATGCTGGCAAGGATGTGGAGAAAGGGGAACCCTCCTCCACTGTTGGTGGGAATGCAAGCTGGTGCAACCACTCTGGAAAACAGCATGGAGATTCCTCAAAATGTTGAAAATAGAACTACCCTATGACCCAGCAATTGCACTACTGGTTATTTACCCTAAAGATACAAACATAGTGATCCGAAGGGGCACGTGTACCCGAATGTTTATAGCAGCAATGTCTACAATAGCCAGACTATGGAAAGAACCTAGATGTCCATCAACAGATGAATGGATAAAGAAGAGGTGGTATATATACACAACGGAATACTATGCAGCCATCAAAAGAAATGAAATCATGCCATTTGCGACAACATGGATGGAACTAGAGCGTATCATGCTTAGTGAAATAAGTCAATCGGAGAAAGACAACTATCATATGATCTCCCTGATATGAGGACATGGAGAAGCAACATGGGGGGTTAGGGGGATAGGAGAAGAGTAAATGAAACAAGATGGGATTGGGAGGGAGACAAACCATAAATGACTCTTAATCTCACAAAACAAACTGGGGGTTGCTGGGGGGAGGTGGGATTGGGAGAGGGGGAGCGGGCTATGGACATTGGGGAGGGGAGGCGAACCATAAGAGACTATGGACTCTGAAAAACAACCTGAGGGTTTTGAAGGGTCAGGGGTGGGAGGTTGGGGCAACCTGAGGGTTTTGAAAGGTCAGGGGTGGGAGGTTGGGGGAACAGGTGGTGGGTAATGGGGAGGGCACGTTTTGCATGGAGCACTGGGTGTTGTGCAAAAAGAATGAATACTGTTACACTGAAAAAATAAATAAAATGAAAAAAAAAAAAGAAATAATTGTATTCGAACTGAGGTAGAAAGGATTCAGTTCAAGGAAAATGGCAACACAAAACAAAAGGAACGGGTATAAAATTGAAAGAGCTGCAATGAGTTTGCATGTTTTATATGAGAGGAAGGAAATAAGATCATATGTTAGAGTATTATTAAACTATAAAGAACACCAAGACCATATGGATGACTTTGAACGTGATAGAAAATATAAAGGAGACATTGGATGCTTTTGAGCAGAAAACTCACATAATGAAAGAAGTAGGATAATATGGCATCAGAGTGGTAGAGAGATGAATAATTTCAATTTGAGTAAGCAGCTCTGAGGTTGATTCAATAAAAAGGTTTTCAGGTATGAGGACCCAAAGCTACAATGAAAGCAGAGGTAAAGATTAGAAATATTTCCAAAAATTTCTTTACAACTGACTAATCAAATACAGAGGAGAAAAACCAAGGAAACATAGGATGAGTAGGAGAAGCTCCAAATTTTTGAACAAAGGTCCTCTGAAAAATGCTGATAGAGACTTGGAAATATGAAGAGTTATTAGAAGGAAGGGAAAGGAAGATATGTTGTGAGTTCCAATCTGGAATGTTAAGTTCACTATGACATAGAAGATTTAAATAGAAAATGTCATTCATTGGACTGGAGGTCAGAAAATAATAAATACAATACAGTAAAGGTAAACAGTTTCTAGCATTCATTTAAATCAATATATTTTCAATTTTTCCAGATATTTGTTTCTATTATAACAACCAGAAGTGTGTGCAAAGTTTAGCATAATTAAAATTGATGAATATAGTGAAATTTTTTTGCATTGTCATATTAAGTAAGTAATTTTTTAAGATAATGAATACTTTTGGGGCACCTGGGTGGCTCAGTGGGTTAAAGCCTCTGCCTTTGGCTCAGCTCATGATCCCAGGATCCTGGGATCCTGTGGAGGCCCACATTAGGCTCTCTGCTCCACGGGGAGTCTGCTTCCTCCTCTCTCTCTCTCTCTGCCTCTCTGCCTACTTGTGATCTCTGTCTGTCAAATAAATAATTTTTTTAAAAAAGATAATGAATACTTTTTAAAAATCTCTACTTTGAGCCCACTTTCTTCTTTTTCTACCTAATGTCTATATATAAACTAACTCACCACCACAAATTCCTTCATACCCAAATTTCTTAGCTCAGAGCTGCCTTCTGGGATTTAGTGCTTTATATCTAACTTGAAATCCAGATTGAAATACCCCATGGGTGCCTCAAGGTCAGTATTTCTTAAAGTCTCCTACGTCGTCTTGCTTCCAGATCCATGTTCTTAAAATCATGAATGATACCATAAAATTAGAGGTCTAGAGTCTTTCCTAGTTCATCAGTCTTTCTGTCACGTCACATCCAATTCATCGCCTAATCCAACTGACACTATTTTTCACACACATGTGCCTGACTCTTGTTTCTTCCACCTATTTCTTACCTGGCCTCACTAATTTCCCATTAGCTCTCTTTTGATCCATTTTTTCATACTACAGTCCAGGTTGATCTCAGTATAAAACAAAGGCAAATCATGTACTACCCTTCTTGGAAGCTCTTCAATAATTTCTGGTGCACTGCTATATAATTGCTGGTTACCTTATTTCCATTTGGCTCTAGAGAGTAATATCACAAGGGTAAGGCCATGCTTATCTGTCTTATTTCTAACATTTTCCCAAAACTACACTTAGGATGTAGAACATACTAAATACTCAGTAAATATTTATTAAGTGTTTGAAGAAATAATAAGTGCAAAAGTACTCAAATTAAAATGATAGTGAAAAATAAAATACACACTGAAATCAGTTTAATTGGAAGAAAAATGTTAGGATTAGATGACCTTTAAAGACCCAATGAATTCTAATTGAACCAGTGATATTTGTAAAAAGTGAAAAAAATATCTTAATAAAACCATCTAATAATGTTTATAAAGTTTGTTGCTTACTAAAATTATTCTTTTGTCTCTTAAAATATCAATTCTATTAGGAAGTTTGAACTAAAAAAAGCATAATAATCCATATGGAGAAGTGACATGGAAAATTGTAGCTTTACACTGAGTATTTCATTGCATTCATTGATTGCTATAGCCACAGAGGATTGAAATATTTCTTTGTGAAAATTTTTTCTGCCCCGTGGGATTTCAGCTTGAAGGTACAGATGGGTAGAGCAGATATGGTGCTTGACCCTAAATGGAGGCAGCCAGTTGTTTTTCAAGTTCTTGAGATTACTCTTTATAATTTGCTTTAAAATAGCTATATTGGCTATGGGAAAGTAATGCCATTAGTCAAGTTTATTAGATGTATATATAATTAAAGCTAATAGTCTTGAGGGCTCTTCAGTAAGGAAAGGGCATGAAATTTTAATTGATAGACTTCATGCAACTTCTTTTGGTTGCTCAAACATATTTTGTATTTTTTGTTCCAGGGTAAATTTGGGAATACTTTAAATAGAGTGTTACTATAAATGAATCTCTGCATTTCTTTTTTTACTGCCATGATATATGCTTTATAAAAATTTCTTTTTAAATTCTCAAGTTATATCTAATGCATGTAGAAAAATGGAATTTTTATTGTGCAAATTAATATTTAGTTCATTAAGAATGTTAAATTTAGCGGGCTATGGACATTGGGGAGAGGAGGCGAACCATAAGAGACTATGGACTCTGAAAAACAACCTGAGGGTTTTGAAGGGTCAGGGGTGGGAGGTTGGGGCAACCTGAGGGTTTTGAAGGGTCAGGGGTGGGAGGTTGGGGGAACAGGTGGTGGGTAATGGGGAGGGCACGTTTTGCATGGAGCACTGGGTGTTGTGCAAAAAGAATGAATACTGTTACGCTGAAAAAATAAATAAAATGGGAAAAAAAAAGAAAAAAAAAAGAATGTTAAATTTAGTATTGAGTAATATTATAAGTTGGAATACCACAAGTTTAAAAGTATCATTTAAGATATGTACTTTTAGGACATGTACTTCTGAGGTATTCAAAATTTACTAAAATTAGGGGCACCTGGGTGGTTCAGTTGGTTAAGTGGCTGACTCCTGATTTCAGCTTGGGTCAGGATCTCAGGGTCCTGAGAATAAGCTCTACATTGGCTCCCCACTCAGCAGGGAGTCTGCTCTAGTATTCTTTCTCCTCCCCTTACCCCTGCTCACACTTTCTTTCTCTCAATAAATAAATAAATAAATAAATAAATACATCTTTTTAAAAATTTACTAAAATTGGGGTGCCTGGATGGCTCAGTCTGTTAAGCATCTGTCTTCCACTCAGGTTATGATACCAGCGTCCTGGGATCCCGCCCCACATCAGGATCCCTCCTTGGCAGAGAGCCTGCTTCTTCCTCTCCCTCTGTTGCTCATCCTGCTTGTGCTCTCTCACTCTCTCTATCTCTCTCTCAAATAAATAAAATCTTTAGTTTTTTTAATTTACAAAAATTATTTTAATCCCATTTTATAAAATTAAGAATGAATGAATTCTGACTAATTTATACCAACAAAAATAGATGGGATTTCTCACGCAAGAGCGCTTCTTCACTTTTCAAATTACATTGTGAAATTTCAAACCCCATCCTATGACGTTGCCAGAAAGCAATAACTTCAGACTTTTCAGCCTTTTACCACACACATATCTTCATCACATGTGGCTAGATTGTGGGAGATGAATATAGCACCAGTTAATTATTTGAAAGTGTCTCTGGTATTAAATTATTAGGTAATATCAATATCAGATAGGATTCCCTTGCTTCTGGACCATGCTTGAACCAGGAAGTGATACGACTATTAGAAATTTCTGCATGGGGCAATGGTGACAGGTATTCTTCTACCATCTCTCATACCACACTCTTACCACTTCTACTTATCCTCCTCCCCGACCAGCAAATCCTTGTTTATAATGAGATGTGAGGTAGAGTTGCAAGGCTATCTCACCTTTTCTTGCTCCTTTGAAGTATTTTTATCTTTTTTTAGAAATAGAATCCTCTTAATTCCAATAAAAGTTATGAAAATAAAGTCATGGAAATCAAACTCCTTTGTGCTTTATGTCATACAATATACTTCCCCCTTGGCAAGAACACAAGACCCAGTTCTAATCATCTGCTTGTATTGGAATAGAAAAAAGGGACACCATGGGGAGGGAGACTGTAGCCCATGAAGGTAACACATTGAGAGTAAGGGGGAACAGAATAGATTAATACTCAGAAATGTTTTATCAAAATAAAATTGGGCTTAAGTATATTTTTAGATGGACTATGTACTTTTTGATCTAATGCAATCCTCTAAACCCCCATTTTCTTAAACATAATTGCTTCTATTTATTTTACATATTTGTCCTTATGTTCTTATAGGCATTTGGGTTTGAAATATTATGCTGTCACATAACTATCACCAGAAAAAATAATACATGGGAAACTCAGCATGCATAAGAATTGTTAGAATCATATTTAGCTCCATTCGTTTAGAGCAAAATCTCTAAATCAGCAGCTCTCATTAGGGGAGTTTCATTCCACCATAGTATGTCAGAATTGCCAGAGTTCATGTCCAGAAAAGCTTGTAGCAATAAAACATTGTTAGGCTTAATGGAGATACCTTTACCATCACTACATTATCTTTCCTTTCCTGAAACTTCTCTTTTGAGAATTTTATATGCTCACATGTAATAATTAGAAATTATCTGTTTATCTATTTCTCTATCTTTAAATATGGAACATTAGATGACCTGAGATAATTTATTTTAATAGTAGATTACTGAACAACAGCTGTAAGTTAAAATGATTCTAAAAGATTAGGATAGCAGAAATGGGTGGTCTTATTGCAATGGAAAGAGTGATACTAACAAAAATTCCCCAGACATAGATGTAAAAAATCCTCCTTATTCGTTCTCATTGCTCTTTCAAATCACCTTCTGAAATTAAAGAGGGAAAAACACCAGCTATCATAGTTTATTCACTAGCATAAAGCCAATTTGGCTTCTGACTGAAATTCAAACTAATAAACTCTCCATAGGCAAGTTCCCTGGACACATGCCCATTTATATTAAATATTAGAAATTAAGGTCATTGAGACTTTTATTTATTGGTTTACTGATTCCCCATACCCAGAATAGTTTTTGGCATGTAGTATTCATTCAATAAATACTTGAATAAATATACACATGTATTTTGTTGTCAACCTATAGAATACTGTGACATTGTAGGTAAGGATGCAGATGTATTTTAAAAATGTAGTTCATGTGTGTGTGCATGTGTGTATAGACATGCATATGTGCACATGTGTATCTATGAAGGGATGCAGAGTTGATTTGAAGTTTTTATGTTTTAATTATACAAGTAAGATAAGAAAGCATTTTTCTTCTATAAACATTGAAGCATTATACTGTATATAAATTTTGGCTTTAATTCCTGTTAAGTGGTACTGGTATCATTTTGGTACCATTATTTTCAACCTTTATTTGGAAACTTTGGTATGTTTAAATATCATGTATATTATAGATCATATACCATATGGACATTTTTGTAGGAAAGTGGGAGGTATTTGTTTTACATTAATGTGTTAGAATATTTTTTATCAACCTGCAACTTCTTTTGCTCTCAACAATATGTTCTAGAGATCCATCAGTGATACTACATATATCTGCCTTATTTTAAAAATCTGTATGACTGTTTGTATAGTCTTTCTCTAATCTAGATGCACATTGATATTTAATATGCCTTTGCAAACAATTAGAATAATAAGTCCAAATGTCCATCAACTGATGGATGGATAAGTAAGAAATGGTGTGTATATATTATATACCATATATATAAAATATAATATATATGTATATATATGTGTGTGCATTTATATATATACATACATATGTGTGTATATACTATATACACATATATTTATATATGTATATATTACTGAGCCATCCAAAAGTACGAAATCTTTCCATTTGCAATGACATGGATGGAACTAGAGTGTATTATGTTAAGTGAAATAAGTCAGTCAGAGAAAGACAAATACCATAGGATTTCACTCATACGTGGAATTTAAGTAATGAAACAGATGAACAAATGGGAAGGGGAAAAGAAAGAGAGGGAGGGAAACATACCATGGAAGATTCTTTGTGATAGAGCACAAACTGAAAGTTGATGGAGGTTGTGGGAAATGTACTAGGTGGGTGATAAGTATTAAGGAGGGCATTTATTGTGATGAGCACTGGGTGTTTATGTAAGCGATGAATTACTGAATTCTGTCCCTGAAACCAATATTGCACTGTATGTTCACTAACTAGAATTTAAATAAAAATTTAAAATAAAAAAATAGAGACAAAAATATTTTGAAAAATAAAGTCTAACTTAGCCACTTTAAAAAAAATAATGAATCCACTTTTATACAACTTCATGTGCATGATTTTTTTCTAGAAAATGTTTTGAAAATTCCTAGAGTCTATGTATTTTCTTTTTTAATTATACAGTCAAATTGACCTCCAAAATGTCTGTACCACTTTACTTTCTTACTCTGTAAGAGTACTATTTTCCCCACCCTAGCTAACCGTTATTTTATTTTTTGAAGATTTATTTAATTATTTTAGAGAGTTGGTGGGGTCAGAGTGAGAGTGTCACAAGCAGACTCTGCACTGAGTGCCAAGCCAGACACAGGGCTGAATCTCACAACCCTGAAATCACAGTCTGAGCCAAAACCAAGAACTGGAATCTCAACCAACTTTGCCACTCAGGCACCCCTTGCTAACAATTATTTTAAGTGGAAATTTAGATTAAATTAAACTTGTATCAGTATAATAGGTTATCTCATTTTAATTCCTTAATTACTTTAATGATTTGTTTAAATTTTTAAAAATGCATTTTGACTGCTTTTAAACTATCTGTTAATAATCTGTGTTGTATGTCCTTTTTTTTTTTTTCTTGTGGATCTGTAGTTTGTGGCACATTAAAGATATTATTCCTCTATCCATTAGGGATGTCAAAATTATTTCTACCTGTCTGTGTTTCTTTTCTTTTAAACTTATTTTTGATGAGTTTAGAATTTATAAATTTTTACTTAAATTTTTGAAATTTTTTCATGTCTTCTCTACTAGCTTGTTGAATATGAACTTCCTTATTCAAAAGTTAGAAACATAGCCTCTCTACATTATGCTAATATATATGGCATATGTGCATAATATATAATATACATACATTCATATGTAAGTACATAATTGAGAATTAAATCCAATAAAATAATTTTCTGTTTTATAATTTTGTCCTTTTTGATATATTTGATTTGATAATATTGTATTCGTGACTTTTTCATTTATATTTATAAGTGAAAACATCTGTTTTTATTTTCTTAAAGAATCTTTATCTGGGGCGCCTGGGTGGCTCAGTGGGTTAAAGCCTCTGCCTTTCGCTCAGGTCATGATCCCAGCGTCCTGGGATCGAGCCCCGCATCGGGCTCTCTGCTTGGCAGGGAGCCTGCTTCGTCCTCTCTATCTCTCTGCCTGCCTCTCTCCCTACTTGTGATCTCTATCTGTCAAATAAATAAATAAAATCTTTAAAAAAAAAAGAATCTTTATCTAATTTGGGTACTAAGAACACACTAGACAAGTAAAATTAATTGAGTCACCTCCATTAATTCTCATAACAAATTGTATAACATGGAATTGATCTGCCCCTGGTGACTTGGTGGAATTTGACTTTAAAACTGTTTCTGCCATGTCTTATTTGTTCAATTTGAAAGTGTTTGGCTCAGGAACTGGCAATTTTACATTTTGATTTAATTCCTTCAAATAACTTTATTGTATAAAACGTTCTACTTATTCTGGTAATTTGAAGATTTATAACATTTTCTGAGTTTTCATATTCATTATGATAACTTATTCATGGAATTCAATTGTAATTTTTGGTTTGTTTAGAGAGAGAGCGCGCGCATACACAAGTAGGGAGTGGAGGGGAGGGGCAAAGGGAGAAGAGAGAAAGAATTGCAAGTAGGCTCCATGCCCAGCCTGGAGCCACATGCGGGGATTGTTCTCGCGACTCTGAGATTATGACCTGAGCCAAGATCAAGGGTCAGATGCTTATCCTACCGAGCCACTAGGGGTCCCTCAATTATAATTTTTAAATCAATATCATATTTACAGTAATGTTCCTTTTTAGGAGTTATAATACTCCACACACTGCTTCATTGTGGACATTGAACAGTGTTTCTGAAGGTTTATATTATAAAACTTAAAAAAAAAAAAAACAGCTTTCAGTTTCATTTATAACTAGTTTCTTTTTTAATTTTCCATTTTTTTCTAAATATTTTACAATAAAGTACATGTATAATAATTACGCAATGTAGCTGATATGAATGTAAATATGTGAATGTCATCTTGTCATTTGGTCTGATTTTGCTTGCTATAGTCAGAGGTATATTGCTGGCTGAATATTTCTGCCTTAAAAATGTGTCACAGTGTATTGCAATTTTTCCATATCTTTCTTTCTCTTTAAATTTAAGATCTTTGAAGGTAGAAATTAAATATTTATATGCCTAGTGTTTAGCACAGTACTTGAACATCTTAATTAATATGTTTTTGAGTGAAGGAAATGAATTACCTTAATTAAAAATTGTATACATTTTATGCAAAAACACTCTTTTTTGGAGACTTTAAACAAATTAGCTTACCTCCCCTCCATCTCACATGTAGTGGATATTCTAAAGCCTTCCTCCAAATATCCGCAAACTATGAAAGGTTTATAGTAAAGGGTCCAATTCCTGTTCTGGGTGGTTTTCTTTTTTTTTTTTTTTTTTAACCAATGAAATGTTAGTCCTCAGGTTTCAGTGTCTCAGTCCTGTTGTCTCTAGCATATAGCCAATAAACTGCTGAGCTCCTTTTTTGATTTGCTACTCTTACCCCAACTATTCCCATAATTCATGTTTGTGGCAGATTCTACTGAAAAGTTAGGGGTAATGCAAGGTTTTTACCTGCAGCAATAACAACAGTTTTAAATAAAAGAAAACAAACAAAAATAGTTAAAACCCAATGCATATGCTATCTACAATGCGTCAGCCCAAGTGATTCATATATTTTATCTCATTTGATTCTCACAACAATTGCATCAGGTAGATACTACAATGATTACTTTCTTTTTTCCATGTGAAGAAATGAGCACACAAAGTAAAGCAGAGGTTGTACAGCTGGCAGTTGTAGTCCTAAGATAAAAACATATTAATATATCCTGTAGATTAAAAAGTTCTTTGAATCCATGCTTGGATTTTGCCACCATTTAGAATTTTTCACCAGTTAGCTTCTTCCACAGTGGCAGCCTCCTGTTATGTTTTTTTATCTACTCTCTCCATTATTCTCCAACCACCTGCCTACTTTCTTCTCTCACCATCCCTCTACATTTCTCTTGATTAATAGGGAATTTAGCCATCTCTTTTTTCTATCTCCTTCATACATCAGAGCTCAAGTCCACAGACTCAACAGTACTTATAAATTTATTTCTGATACAAAGATAGGTTCCCTACCTATGAAGAATTTAAGCATTAGCTGTTGAAATAGTAATATTTTTTTCTTTCACCTATAGTATGTGGATATAATTTACATTGTTTTATTCAAGATCCAGTTAGCTATATTTCTTTGCATTAGCACAATATAACTTCCTGAAAAACTGCTTTTTTCTTTTTTTTAAGATTTTATTTAATAATTTGACAGAGAGAGACAAAGAGGGAATACAAGCAGTAGTGGGAGAGGGAGAAGCAGGCCTCCCACCGAGCAGGGGGCCCAATGCTGGGCTCTATCTTAGGACCTTGGGATCATGACTTAAGCTGAAGGCAGACGCTTAACAACTGAGCCACCCAGGTGCCCTGAAAACTTCTTTTTCTTTTACTTCCTGGGAACTTGGAATATATGGTTGTCACTCAATAAGACAGGTCTTTTATTTCTTAGATGTCCAATATCACACAAAATATTGAAATTAATTAAGGTATTATTCAAGTCCATTCATACTGACATTGCCCTAATGAACATGAGTATCCTTTGGAACTCACTGGAAATACCCTTACAGTTTTTAATCCATAAATTCTAAGGGATATATTTCCTTAACAATTTCCAATAAAATGAAGCAAGAAAAATAGGTCTCTGTGGAACTAAAGGAATTCAAGTTTATGCTACTAACACAAATTTGTAGTTTATTGACATGTGTGAAAGAAATTTTGGGTTGTTATCTCTGCAAATTGATATATTTAGTAGGTTTTATGATAAATCCTAGTGAGATTCTATAGAGTGGCAAAAAATGAACAGTTTGTTTACAGGATATTTCAGAGTAAATAGCCCTAAACCGTATGTGGTTGTTTCTAGATGCTAAGTAGAAATTACCTTCATTTGATCAAGAAATGAAAAAAAAAAAAAAAGGCGAAAATAAAAACAAGCACAGTGATCAGAAACCAGAGCATTATATGAAACGGAGCAAAACCTGCATTTATACTTAATGTTTCACACTCTTATTCTATGATATGCATTTGACATAAATATTGGCATTACCCTCTAAATGACTGGATAAGACTATAACTAACTTGACACTGACTAACTTGACACTCTCTTCATCGTAATGATAATCACTCCCAGTTCCCCCAGGCAACCCAGGTTAATAACTTAGTGGGTCTCCTCCTTAATTTCCCCCAGGTTCATTAAATACAGACCAATTGTACAAATAATATATGACTTTGTGTTACAACTTGCTTTTTTCAAAATGGAGTTATTTTATACACACTTCTCTGCATTTCCTTTTTCTTTTTCAAAATTTTAAAATTTTTATTTATTTTTTATTGAGGTATAATTGACATATCACATTGTATTAGTTTCGGGTATACAACATAATTGTTCTATTACTTCTGTGTATTGCAAAATGATCACCACAATAAGTCTATTTAACATCCATCATCACACATAGTTACAATTCTTTGTGTGTGATAAGGACTTTCAGAATCTATCTTTAGCAATTTTCAAATATGCACTATTGTTAACGTCACCATGCCGTACATACATTATGTCCCCATGACTTAATTATTTTATAACTGGAAGTTTGTACTTTTTGACCCCCTTTACCCATTTCTTCCAAACCCTAACCCTCACATCTTCATGCGATTTTATCTATGAGGTTTTATTTTTTTTCCTTTGCTGTTGTTTTTGTTGTTATCTTAATTCTGCATACCAGTGAGTCATACAGTTTTGTCTATCTCTGTCTGACTACTTTCATTTAGCATAATTCCCTCCAAGGTCCATCGATGTTGTCACACATGGCAAGATTTCATTATTTTTATTGCTGAATAGTATTACAGTATGTGTGTAGACCACATCGTCTTTATCCATTCATCCGTCCGTGAACACAAAGGTGGTTTCCATATCTGCAGGGGTGCAAATATCTTTTCAAATTAGTGTTTTCATTTTCTTCAGATAAATACCCAGAAGTTGAATTGCTGGGAACTATGATAGTTCTATTTTTTTAATTTTTTGAGAAATCTCCATATTATTTTCCATAGTGGCTGCACCAGTTTACATTCCTGCCAACAGTGCATGAAGGTCCCCTTTTCTCCATATCCTCACCAACAGTTCTTTTTTTCTTTTTGATAATAGCATTCTGTGTGAGTTAATATTTCATTTTGGTTTTGATTTGCCTTTTTTTGATTATTTGTGATGTTGAACATCTTTTCATGTACCTGTTGGCTGTCTCTAAATCTTTGGAAAAACATGTGTTGAGATTCCCTGCCCATTTTATTAATCACATTGGTCTTATTTTGTTTGTTTTTGTTGTTGAGTTGTATGAGTTCTTTATACATATTGTGTACATACTGCATGAGCACTTTATACATATTAACCTTTTATTAGATATCTCATTTGTAAATATTTTCTCCCATTCTGTTGCCTGCCTTTTCATTTTATTGATGAACATTTTGCTTTTCTTTATAAGATCTTACAAAATCTAACCCACTACCATCCTTAGCCTACTTGCAGAGTGCTTCTTTATTCTTGTAAATAGCTATATGTTATTTAATAATGGACATACAACACAATTTATTTAACCATTTCCCTGTGACTGGCCATTCATTTTATTTAGTTCTGGTCACAATGGACAAATAACGTTAAACATATAATCTTTCCAACTATTGTGTTATTTTTTTAAGAATAGATTTCCTGAAGTAGATTCTTCTGAAGGCACAGCATTTTTTTTCTGAAAGGATATTGTGAGAATGCTTTCCTAAAAGGATGTAAAATTTCCTAAAAGGATGTAAAATTATAGTTTCTATGAAATGTATATGATATTATACTTCTACCTACATCACTGCATGTATTTTCAATTTTTTCCAGTCTAAAAGGTATAAAGAAAAATCTCATTTTGATTGAATTTCCTTTCATTCTAGTTGAGTTTATTCATTTTTTATGTTACTTGACCATTTGCTATTTTATATTGTCTTATATACCCATTTATAGACTGTAAGCTTTTATTTTGTATTATAGACATCATACTTTATGTCATTTTTGTTGCACATTTTTTCAAATCTATCATCTTTATTGACTTGTATGTTTTACCACACGAAGACTTTTCATGTTTATGTAGTAAAATATGACTTTTGTGTATTTGACTTATGACTTATGACTTTTGTGTTTTTAATATTCTCTGTCATAGAGTATATACCACCGAGTTTTGTTTTTTTGTTTCAATCCATCTGGAACTGACTTTGTGAATGGTTTAAACAGTGTTCCAATTTTGCAGTCTTTTAAATGGGTAGACTGTATTGTTTTATTTCTAAATAATCTATTCTTTTTCCACCAAATTGAAATATCACATTCTTCATATATTAGAATCTCATTTTGGGGAATCTATTTCTGAATTGTATAGTCAGTTCCACAGGTCACTGGCTTACAACTAAGTTCTGATAACTGAAAAAAAAATCAACACTCCATCACTCTAATTCTTCACATATTTCTTAATTCTACCAGCATTTATCTTTCTATATGACTTTTAAGAAGAATGAACAGTTTAAAACAAAGGATATTTTAATTAGAACTGTTTTAAAATTGTATAGTATGTGAAATTTAGCTGAATTATTATGCTAAAGATACCATCTTTACATGCAGGAAAATGGTAAACATAATATGCACTATTCACTTACTAAGGCTAGTTTTCCATCAACAGATTTTTAACTTTCTTTATAGGTCCTAGGCCTTTATTAAATTTCATCTTTAAAGGTTATAAATTTTTCACCATTATGACAGTAGCATTTCCCATTTTATTTTTCAGTGTTCAACTTAGTATAAAGTTATTATTTTTCTTTTCCTCCAGTTTTATTGATATAATTGACACATAACATTATTTGAAATTCAGGCATACAGAGTGATATTTTAATACACATATTATTGCAAAATTTTTAACTTTATTACCTCAAATAATTTATTTTTTTTCTTTTTTGTGGGGAGGACATTTAAGATCTACTCTCTTAGAAACTTTTAATTACATAATACAGTATTTTTAACCACACTTACCATGCTGTAAAGTAGATCCCCAGAACATACTCATCTTTACCTGGAACTTTGCACCCATTAGCCATCTCTGTATTGTATCTCTGTTATCATCTCTCTATTTCTCCCACTTCCAGTTCTTTCTAATAACCACCATTCCTCTCTCTGCTTCTATAAGTTCAATATTTTTAGATCTGCATATAAGTGACATCATACAATATTTGGCTTTTCCTCTATGACTTATTTCATGTAGTGCCACGTCTTCAAGGTCCATTGCCATACATGTCACAAATCACAAATGGTATTATTACCTTCTCTCTCAGTCTGAATAACGTTTATAAGTATATAATTTTTATATGTATAAATATATAATATATAAATATGTAAAATATATATAATATAAATATATATATGTATATAAATTCTTCTTTATCTATTCATCTGTAGATGAACAGTTAGGTTGTTTCCATATCTCGGCTAGTGTGAATAATTCTGCAATGAACATAAGACTGCACATATCTCTTTGATACATTGTTTTCATTTGCTTTGGATATACCCAGAAGTAAGATTGTTGGATCATATGATAATTCTCTTTTTAGAGTCTGTTTCTTGATTTCTTTCTCTTTTTTATTTTGTTCCCTTTGCTTATTTTTTTCTTAAGTTCCACATGTGACTGAAATCACATTGTATTTTGTCTTTCTCTAACTGACTTATTTTGCTTAGCATTATACTCTCTCCTTCCATGTTGTTGCAAATGACAAGATTTCATTTTTATGGTGGAATCATATTTCATGTATATGGATACATATATGACACATCTTATCAACTGATGGACACCTGAACTGTTTCCATGTCTTGGCCATTGTAAATAATGCTATGAACAGAAGTGCATGTATCTTTTTGGAGATAGTAGAACACTGTCTAAAATTATTTGCATTCTTTGGATAAATATCCACTAGAGCAATTGCTGGATCATGGAATTATTTTTAACATTTCAAGGAACCTCCATATTGTTTTCTTTTTTGTTTGTTACAAATTTTTATTTAAATTATGGTTAATTAGCATAGAGTATAATATTGATTTTAGGAGTAGAATTAGTGATTCATCACTTATATGTAAAACCCAGTGCTCATTGTAACAAGTGCCCTCTTAAATATCCATTACCCATATAAGCCATCCCCCTCCCTCCTCCCTCCATCAACCCTCAGTTTGTTCTTTATAGTTGAGTCTTTATGGTTTGCTTCCCTCTCTTTTTTTCTTCCATATGTTGATCTGTTTTGTTTCTTAAATTCCACATATGAACAAAATCCTATGGTATTTGTCTTTCTCTGTCTTAGTTCACTTAGCAAAATATACTCTAGGTCCATCCATGTCATTGCAAATGGCAAGATTTCATTCTTTTTTTGCTTAAGTAATATTCCATTATATAGATACATATATACCACATTTTCTTTATCCATTCATTAGTGAATGGACATTTGGGCTCTTTTCATATGTTGGCTATTGTTGATAACACTACTATACACATCGGGGTGCATGTGTCCCTTCAATATGCATTTTTAAATATTTTGGGTAAATAGCTAATAGTGCAATTGCTGGATAGTAGGGTAGTTCTATTTTTAACTTTTTTTTTTTTAAGATTTTATTTATTTGACAGACAGAGATCACAAGTAGGCAGAGAGGCAGGCGGAGAGAGAGAGGAGGAAGTAGGCTCCCTGCTGAGCAGAGAGCCCAATGTGGGGCTCGATCCCAGGACCCTGGGATCATGACCTGAGCCAAAGGCAGAGGCTTTAACCCACTGAGCCACCCAGGCGTCCCTATTTTTAACTTTTTGGGGAACCTCCATCCTGTTTTCCAGAGTGGCTGCACCAGTTTGCATTCCCACCAACAGTGCATGAGTGTTCTTTTTTCTGCACATTCTCACCAACACCTATTATTACTTGTTAATTTTAGCCATTCTGATAGTTATAAGGGGATATCTCCTTCTAATTTTAATTTGAATTTCCATGACGAATAGAGATGAGAGCATCTTTCTATGTGCCTGTTGGCCATCTATATGTCTTCTCTGGAGAAATGTCTTTCATGTCTTCTGCCCATTTTTTAACTGGATTATTTTTGGGATATTGAATTTTATAAGTTCTTTATATATTTTGGATACTAACCCCTTTTCAGGTAGATAATTTGCAAATATTTTAATTCACTCTTTAGGTTGCCTTTTTGTTTTGTTGTTTCTTTTGCTGTACAGAGATTTCTAGTTTGATAAAGACACACAATTATTTATTTTTTTGTTTTGTTATTTGTCCTTTTGAGGTCATATTCAAAACAATTATTGCCAAGACCTATGTCACGGCAATTTTTGTGATGTTCTCCTCCATGAATTTTGCAATTTTAGGTCTTATGTTTAAGTTTTTAATACACTTCAAGTTAATTTTTGTAAGTGGTATAGAGGAGGAGTTCAATTTTACATCTTTGCATCTGAATATGAAGTTTTTCCAACACCATTTATTGAAGAGACTATTTTTCCCCGTTGAGTATTCCTGGCTGCCTTGTCAAATATTACTTGGGTTTATTTTTGGGCTATCAGTTTTATTCCATTGATCTGTCTACTTTTATGGCAATACCATACTCTTGTGATTACCATATCTTTGTAGTATAATTTGAAATCAGGAAGCAATATGCCTCATGTTGTGTTCTTCTTTCTCATGATTGTTTTGGTTATTTAGGTTTTTATGTGGTTCCATACATATTTTAGGACTATTTTCTTTCTATTTCTGTGAAAAATGTCATTGGACTTTTTGTCATGTATAACCTTTATTATTTTGATGTACCTTTCTTTTATATGCAATTTGTTGAGAATTTTTATCAGGAAATGTTATTGAATTTGGCCAGTGCTTTTTCTGAATCTACTGAGATGATTATCTGCTTTTTGTCTTTTATTCTATTAATGTGATACAATACACTTATTGATTTGCATATGTTGAATCATCCTTGCATCCTAGAATAAATGTTATTTGATAATGGTGTATGATGCTTTTACTATGCTGTAGAATTTGGTTTGTTAATATTTTGTTGATAATTTTTGCATCTATATTCATCAGGAATTTTGGTCTGTAGTTTTCATTTCTTGTAGTGTCTTAATCTGATTTTTGGTATCAGGGTAATGCTGGCCTTGTAATATCAGTTTGGGGTTTTTCCCTTCCTCTTCAATTTTTGGAAGAGTTTCGGAGAATTGATATTAATTATTTAATGTCTTGCAGAGTTCACCAGTGAAACTCTGTGGTCCTATGCCTTTGTTGTTGTTAAGATTTTTATTACTGATTCAATCTACCTATTTGTTATTAGTCTGTTCAGATTTTCTATTTCTTCATGATTCAATCTCAGTAGATTGCATATTTCTAGGAATTTATCCATTTCTTCTAGGCTATCCAATTTGTTGGCATATAATTTTTCGTTATAGTCTCTTATTATCCTTGATACTTTCATGGTCTCAATCATAATCTCTCCTCTTTTGTTTCTGACTCTGAGTCTTCTCTTTTTTTTCTTAGTCTAATTAAAGATTTGTCACTTTTGTTTATCCTTTCCAAAACCCAGCTTTTAGTTTTGTTTTTCCTAGTGTGTTTCTGATCTCTATTTCATTATTTCTGTTCTGATCTTTGTTTGGTTTATTCTGCTAACTTTGGGCTTAGTTTGTTCTTCTTTTCCTAGTTACTTGAGGAATAATTTAGATTGTTTATTCCAGATCTTTCTTTTGTCTTCATGTAGGTGTTTATTACCTACACTTCCCTGTTATAATCACTTTTACTTCATCCTGTAAGTTTTGGTATGCTGTGTTTCCATTTTCATTTCTTTCAAAATATTTTTTTTTATTTCTTTGATTTCTTTTTTGACACATTGGTTGTTCAGGAGAAAGTTCTAAACTCCTCTAATATGTTTCCCTTATTTAGTTGTGATATATTCTACCTCACCAATATTAAACAGTGTGGCAATAGTGGACACACTTACCTTGTTGGCAGGGAAACTTTAAATTTTTTTTTCTATCATGTACATGGTCTACTTTTGAGATTACATGCATTTTTTAAAATTTTAAAACAACCCATTGATTACAATTAGTAATGCATGTTGAATTTTCTTCAATGCTTTTTTAAATATTCTTAAAATCAAGTATATATATTTTTTTCTCCATAAAGTAACATGACTTTTGACAGATTTCTTAACATCAAATAATGTTTGTTTTTCTGGAGGAATCATATGATCACAATGCATTTTTTTAAAGGGATATTTGACTGTATTTGAGATTATTGCAATAATATTTAAAAGTGAGAGTATAGTCTTTTAGTGAACATTTATCCAGTTTTTGCATTAAAATTATACTTGTCTTAAAGAAAAAAAAAGGTGGGGGCGCCTGGGTGGCTCAGTGGTTTAAGCCTCTGCCTTCGGCTCAGGTCATGATCTCAGAGTCCTGGGATCGAGCCCCGCATCGGGCTCTCTGCTCAGCAGGGAGCCTGTTTCTCCCTCTTTCTCTGCCTGCCTCTCTGCCTACTTGTGACCTCTCTCTCTGTCAATAAATAAATAAAATAAAAAAAAAAAAAAAAAAAGAAAAAAAAAGGTGGTTTTCTTTCTCTATGCTGTTTGCTTGTTTGTTTGTTTTAGGAACATTGGGTTTATCTCTGTAAGTTTGGTCAAATTTAACTCTGATACTACCAATATACCAATTATACCAATATAGAACTCTATTTCTATGATAACTTGATATTTTGACTTTCTGTCTCCTGTGGGTCCATATAGAAAAATTATTTTTTTCCTAGGAAACTTCCCATTTTATCTAATTTTTCAACTCTATTCACCTAACAATGCAGAAATAATTCTTTTTCATTTTTAATTTTTTTTTCATCTGGGAGTTTTATTTCCACCTTGCTATTTTTCATTTTCTGTATCTAGGCTTTCTCCATCTTCTCTTTAAGTAGGTTGAAATAGTTTGTCTTCTTTTGTTGATTTTGATTTTATCAATGCAATAAGTTTTCAATGTATTTATTAGTATTATAATTTTCATTTGTTTTCTAACACACGTCTCTCTTTACTTTATTAACTCCTTACTTAGGCTCTCCCTTCTCCCAAGAGAGGGGACCTGTTTTTGGTTGTTGTTATTGTTTCTCTTTCTTTATAAAAAAAAAATTAATAATTTCTAATTTTGTTGCTGTCATGGGACAGGAGATCAAAGATTATATCACTGCTGAAAAGACAGATAGAAAGTAAGGCATATTGGGGGAAAGCATATAAGCAAAAAAGGAGCAGAGCACACACAGTCCTGTGAACTCTCAATTCACAGCATAGACTAAGCATAATTGTGCCAAATGCACTATGAACACAGATGCAGCTACCTGGGCATCCGACTCAGAGGAAGCTGAGATCAAATATGAGTTCCACTCAACATTATGTTTGTAGTTTAGCCTGAAAGGGACTAGGGGACATCTAGTTTCTCCAAGTAACAAAGACTAAATTAAGGAATCTTGGGTTCAAAGGTGATACTAGTAATTCTACATCCTAAAGACTGTGGTCTTCATACTAAGGTTCCAGCAGAATGAACTTGCATGCCAGAAATTACGACAAAAGCCAATGAATGGTCTTATCTTTGTACAAATATTTTCAGTCAAATTGACCAACTGTCTGCTAAGCCACCAAAAGGAGAAAGGAAATAAGTTTCTGATGTCATCCAGTTATGTCTCTTTTCAGTTGCACTGCAGTCAAAGAAAGTTGTTTGTAATATTTACATGTTTTGCAATTTATTAAAGTTTTCTTGGTCCCCTAACATGAGGTCAAATATATTCTTGAAGAGAAGATTTATTCCTCATGCTGATGTATAAAGCTTGATACGCATCTATAACATCTACCTAGTTATTTATATCTGAGTGTAAGAGAAGTGTATTAAAATGTGTTTTTTATCTATAGTAGGTATCTATTTTTATTTTCTTATTTTTTATAAAATACATTGTTAGTTTAGTTCACACAGTGATATTAATAATTGTTATACTTCATTGGAAATTATAGCCTTTAGTATCCTTATAATTTCTTTCTCTTATTTAATACTTCTCTTCTATTGAATGTTTTTAAATCTCAGGTGGTGCTGTTCCCTAGTAAGAGAACTACTAGGTGAGGGTACCTGTGCAGAGGTAAGAGTGGGCCAGAGAAGCTTTAACAAGTTTCCAAATTTATATCTTCTCTGAGGTTGTCACAGTGAGGAACACAAAACATTAAATCTTTTTGTGAAATTTTCTGTCTCACAGTTAAGTCACATTCAGGAATGTTTCCCTGCCTCCAGATCTGTGATTCCCAGTCATTCAGACCTTGTTTTCCAAATAACTTCTTCCACTTTCAGACATTTTATTTTACTGTTATGGGAATTTCTGGACTTTCACTCTCGTTGGCTCCTCATCCCTTAAAATCTGAACCTACTCTCTTTTCTAACTACGATGTTTTTCTCTTGGTTTTCTTCTTTGAACTTGTTTCTTCTTTCAATTTCCCCTCTAAATTAATCTCAGTCCTTATGGGAGGGAGTATTTTTTTGATATTCCTGAAAATCACAGCACTATTTGATCTTCTTATGTTAAATAGTTAAGGTGTTTCTTGTTATTTGTTTGTCATTGCTGACAACTTACAGTTTATGAGAAAATAGCCCAGATTTGCCTAGTTGCTTTGGGCTCAAAGCAATATCCATTGGGTATTTTATTTTATTTTTGGCAATTATAGAATTCCACAGCTCAGTGTGTGGATCATCTCCCCTTCCACTCGTACTACTCCTTCCAACAGATTGCTCATTTTGTGCTGGTCTTCTTATTGGTGGTTTGGTCATACAGGCCCCCCTCTCCACATCCTGAGGTTCATGGAGTTAATGTTTCAGAGTTTTCATTGAAGATATCATCTGTTGAATATTTCCTTTGTTAGCCAGACTGATCTCTTTGGTTCTTAGGAGTTTTGGTGAGAGTCCAGAATAATGTTGCCCTTGTGATCCCACCATCTATGATATATTTTTGTTTTTGTTTTTATAACTATTAAAGACTTAGAGTTGCAAAAAATCAGATTATTTTTTCCACACAATAGTGAAAGTTTCTGCCTTCTGCTTCATACTTTAATTTGTAAACTGTTTCTCTAGTCCTCTTTCTCTTAAGTTTTTAAGTATCATTAAAAGGAGTCATAGTCCTCACATTTTTTTATGGCATTCATAGTGTTCCAGTTCAGTCTCATCACTTAATACTAGCTAGCTATTTACTTTCTATCTCTAACCAAATGGAAATCCCCTCCAAACCCTGATGATCGTTGTTATAATCACTGCAAGTAGCAATTTTTGAATCAGTGAGGTTGTTTAAAAGCAAATGAAAGCAACTCAGTTGTAAATAAGACTTTTGTTTATTAAAATGATAGTGAGAAAAACACTTAATTTCTTAAAAGACTAAAAAAATCAGGCTTAGAAGTCATGTAGCCAGGAGCTATGCCCAAAATCATACAGACCTGTTCAATGAGGCTCTTTCTGCCAATGCACCTGGGGAGAGTTATTATAGCTTGCCCTGCTAATATAACTCACATTGGCACTAGAAGCTGCTTCTAGAAACATTGTCACTGGTGCCTCTGAAAACCAATTGTATATGGAAGTACTGCTGCTACTCATTACCTAAATGGATCTTCATGATCTTCTGATTCAGTTTCTGGAATGGGCAATAGGATTGAGAAACCTATGATATATACTCATTTTCTAGCTGCAAAAGTAAAAGAAATAAAAATGAAAGTCATATTTTTAGCTTCTTAAGTGGGAGATGGTAACTGCCTTTTAAGTTAAGGATTATCTCAATAATATCAGTGTATTCATTTATTAAGCAGAGAGGAATGAAGAATGCTACTACAGTTACAACAGTAATTTGCTTCCCCATATTCTGATTCACTAAAATAAACATGGACTTTATTTGGTCATTATATGTAGCATGGCTTTGAAAGAAAGCTATGTATGTCTATGTGTGTGTGTATATACACATATATGTACATATATGCATTTATTAATCAGGTTGATGCTTAAAGAATGTTAAAAACAATGTAATAAGATTATAGGTAAATACATTTAAAATTGCTTTGGAATACAAACAGGTAGTAACTCAAAGTACTATAAAAAATTTAAATGCATAAGATTTAACTGTAACCCGAAATGCAATTATTCATGTTTTCATTCTGACAGTTATTTAGCATTACAAATAATGAAAATAAAATCCCAAAACATAAAATGTTATGTCTGTGGAATGTAAAGAATGTTAGTAGACAGGATAGTTATAAAATTTAATACTAACATGCTATAAGTACACTCATTTCTAAAGCATAAAGGAGATATTTTCACAGTCAATTTATTTCTAGAAATTTTCTTCCTAAGTAGGATAACACTTTATCTGTTTATTAACGGGCTCAATATTTTTTACTAGTGAAATATAATTATATTTCAAAATATATTGTCTTAAATGTAATAAATTAGAATTCAAAATAAAATGGGGTGGCATCCATCGTATTTGTGGTTGCGGTTGAAGAGATAATATTTGGAATCAGTAGCTCAATTTTTGCATTCTCTCTTTGCTAATGATATGTTTAATTATGTACACTAAGATACAAAATGAGTCACAGTTTACTCCTTTTGCTATTGTCTTTTTTTACTTAAATTCAATTATCCAACATTTAGTACATCATTAGTTCAAGATTTAATCATCCATTGTATGATGGTGCTCTTCACATTACATGCACTCCTTAATTCCCACCACCCAGTTATCTCATACTCCCTACCCACCTCTCCTCAAGCAACCCTGTTCCCTACAGTTAAGATTCTCACATGGTTTGTCTCCACCTCTGATCTCTTCCCATTCAGTTTTCTTTCCCTTCCCCTATGATCCTCTGTACTGTTTCTTATATTCATAGGAGTGAATCCATATGAAAATTGTTTTTCTCTGATTGGCTTATTGTCTCAGCATAATACCTTCCAGTTCCATCCACATCGATGTAAATGGTAAAACTTCATCCTTTTCATGGCTGAGTAGTATTCCATTTTAGATATATACTGCACTTTTTATTTCTTTTTAAAGATTTTATTTGACAGAGAGAAATTGAGAAAACACAAGCAGGGGGAGGGGCAGACAGAGAGAGAGAAACAGGCTCCCCACTGGTCAGGGAGCCAATGTGGGGCTTAATCCCAGGACCTGATATCACAACCTGAGCCAAAGGTTGTTCTGTAGTTTAACCAACTGAGCCACCCAGGCACCCCTACTGCATCTTCTTTATCCATTCCTCTGTCATTGGACATCTGGGCTCTTTCCATAGTTTGGCTATTGTGGACATTGCTGCTGTAAACATTGGGGTACTGGTGCCCCTTTGGATCAGTACATTTGTATCCTTGGGGTAAATACCTAGTAGTGCAATTGTTGGGTTGTAGAGTAGCCCTATTTTTAACTTTCTGAGGAACTTCCATACTGTTTTCCAGAGTGACTTCCTCAGCTTTCATTCCCACCAATAGTATAAAAGGGTTCCACTTTCTCTGCATCCTTGCCAACATTTGTTGTTTCCTCACTTATTAATTTTAGTCATTCTGACTGGTGTGAGGTGGTATCTCATTTTGGTTTTGACTTGTATTTATTTCCCTGATGCCAAGTGATGTGGAGCAATTTTTCATGTGTCTGTTAGCCATTTGTATATCGTCTTTGGAGAAATGTCTGTGCATGTCTTCTGCCCATTTCTTGACTGGTTATTTGTTTTTTGGGTGTTGAGTTTGATAAGTTCTTTATAGAACTTGGATACTAGCCCTTTTATGATATGTCATTTGCAAATATCCTGTCCCATTGTATAGGTTGTCTTTTAGTTTTGCTATTACCTTTGCTGTGCAGAAGTTTTTAATCTTGATGAAGTCCCAATAATTTGTTTCTTCTTCTTTTTTTTTAATCTCTCTTTTCTTTAGAATCATGTCTAGCTAGAAGTTACTATGGCCAAGGTCACAGAGGTTGCTGCCTGTGTTCTTCTCTAGAATTTTGATGAATTCCTGTCTCATATTTAGGTCTCATCCATTTTGAGTTTATCCTTGTGTATGGTGCAAAAAAATGGTCCTGTTGTTGGACGCCCAGGTGTCTCAGTTGGTTAAGTGTCTGCCTTTTGGCACAGATCATGATCCCAGAGTCCTAAAATCAAGTCCCACATTGGGCTCCTTGCTCAGCAGAGAGCCTGCTTCTCTCTCTGCCTGCCACTTCCCCTTCTTGTGCTCTCTCTCTCTGACACATAAATAAATAAGACCTGGAAAGAAGGAAGGAAGGAAGAAAGGAAGGAAGGGAGGAAGGAAGGGAGGAAGGAAGGAAGGAAGGAAGGAAGGAAGGAAAGAAATTGTCCAGTTTTTTCTTCAACATGTAGCTGTCCAATTATCCCATCACCTTTTGTTGAAGAGACTCTCTTTTTTCCACTGGATTTTCTTTACTGCTTTGTCAAAGAATTGTTGACCATAGACATGAGGGTCCGTTTTTAGGTTCTCTATTATGTTCTACCAATCTTTGCTGTGTTTTGTGCCAGTACCGTGCTGTCTTGATGATTACAGCTTTGTAATAGAGCTTGAAGTCCAGAATTGTGATGCCACCAACTTTGGTTTTCTTTTTCAATATTTCTCTGGCTATTCAGGGTCTCTTCTAGTTCCATACATATTTTCGGATTATTTGTTCCAGCTTTATGAAAAATGTCAATGGTATTTTGATAGGTATTGCTTTGAATGTGTAGATTGCTCTAGGTGGCATAGACATTTTCACAATATTGGTTCTTCTGATCCATGAGCATGGAATGTTTTTCCATTTCTGTGTGTCTTTCTCAATTTCTTTTCTTTTCTCTTCTCTCTCTCTCTCTCTTTTTTTTGTAAGTGTTCTGTAGTTTTTTGAGTACAAATCCTTTATCTCTGGTTAGGTACATCCTTAGATATATTATGGTTTTGGATGCAGTTTTAAATGGAATCAATTCCTTAATTTCTCTTTCTTCTTTCTCAGTGTGTAGAAATGCAACTGATTTCTGTGTGTTGGTTTTATATCCTGCCTCATTGCTGAATTCCTGCATGAGTTCTAGCAATTTGGGGGTGGAGTCTTTTGGGTTTTCCACATAATGTATCATGTCATCTATGAAGAGTAAGAGTTTGACTTCTTCACCAATTTGAATGCCTTTGATTTCTGTTTTCTGATTGCTGAGTCTTAGGCTTCTAGTACAATGTTGAACAACAGTGCTGAGAGTGGACATCCCTGTCATGTTCCTGACCTTAGGAGAAAATCTCTGATTGTTTTGGTGGGTCACCCTCACTTTCCTGTTGACTCGGGAGAAGATGAAGAAAGGGGTTCACCAAGGGTTTCACTTATGATACTAGTGTCATAAACTGATTTTTATTAAATATTTTTTCTTCTTTCATTCATTTCTTTCACTTTGTTTCTTTTTTTCTTTTAAGATTTTGTGTATTTATTTGAGAGAGAAAAAGCAAGCATGAACCCTGGGGGATGGGGGCACAGAGGGAGAGAGAGAGAAGCAGACTCCCTACCTAGCAGAGTACCCTCGAGATCATGACCTGAGTTGAAGTCAGACGATTAACCAACTGAGCCACCCAGGGGACCCTTTCACTTTGTTTCTATAGTAGTAGAGATTACAAAACAAATTACCCTCCGATCAGAACCAGGCAATGGGGAATGAAATGGGTCAATGGCTTAAGAAAACTGATCAAAATCTGGTTGTTTTTATTATATACAAGGAGACAGTTTATTCTCAGTAAATGACACAATAGACTAAATGACAATTTAGAGTTTATCAGATCTGGTTAGGCATGAGTATGTGTGTGTGTTGGCATGTGCACACATGTGAATATATATTTCTAACACTAGAAAGGGTACCCTTGTGTTCAGAATGATTACCCTTAGTAATGTCAGAGTACCACATTTTACACTAGATGTAAATATTTGGTGTGTTTGTAAATTACATGCCGAATTTCAAATTGCTTTACTAGATAATGGTATTTTTAATCCACATTTTATCTCCCAGCCATAAATTGTGTATTTACACAACTCCCAATAGATTTTAGGAAGATGGCTCATAATAAATCTCAAAGTATTCAGTACGGAGGAAATTTATCTAAAACGTGTTATACTTTATTGTGCTTTGGAGTACATTTGACATTGAAGTGGAAACATTACTTGTTCCAGTAATTAAATAAGTTATGCAGCCTTATAATAAAATGTATTTATTAATTATTATTTTATATGCATATGATCTTGGTTGTGGATGCATGTGCTTAAATTCAAATACATATAAATTTATGAATGAATTATATTTTATGACTTCACAAATTATTAGACCTTAAACACAATTTATATAAAATGATTTCTATGAGCATGTATTAAATTTAAAAAGGCATTAGTAAGTAAATATCAACTTATTTTACTTACTAGAATCTAAGGAACTTTCTCATTGTGGGATGCATGCAATACTGATGTTAAACAGCATTTCACTTGTCTTATTAAATGGTTTCAATTTTTGTAAGTTTTACAGTCATTCCTGAGACATAAAACCAATGGAGCATATCAGCTTGGATATTTTAATATCCACCGTGAATGCAGATATCTGGTACAACCCTAAGCATACATACGTAGACATAGAAATATGCACCAAAATTCACCAGGTCAAGGAACAATCTCTTCTCACTCTCTTGATGGCTATGGGAAAATCTTGGTTTCAGGCAGCTGTAAAAAGTAATATTTCATTGTTATGATATAATCAGATGACTCTATTGAGTGATGATAACATATAGTCATACATAATACTTTTTATGTGTAGGAAAATTCAGAAGCATCTTTTTTTCAATAACATTTTGCCTATTAGTGTTGCTACTGACAGGACTTACTTGCTGCTTGACAGTAAATCGTGTGAAGGATATCTGAAATCCTCTTTGATATCCCAATTTTATTTCCCAATACAGGTTAGCATGCTATACTTTATTCTTTATCAAATGACAGAATGATATAGTGAATATAAACATCTGTGTTATTCTTAGATTTCTGTTTCAAATGAAGCTCTACAAAATAAAATAAAATAATAAAATAAAATAAAATAAAATAAAATAAAATAGAAGGCAGTTACAAGTTTTCATTTTTGTTTCATATTTTTTTCTGAGCCATGCCACTCATAGCTAAAAGATTGACAGAAACCATGCTGGCAAGATCTATGCTCCTTGGACACCAGAGACACATATCATTTTTATCAAATTAATGCTTCAGGCATTGAATTTATCATAATAGGAGCTAAAGAATTAGTGAGAGCAGATCTAACTTGAGGGCTGACTTCATGGTTTTTGTGGTATGAGGAGTCACCTGGGGCTACCTGCTTAGAAGTGCCCACACTTAGTGCTCTATTGTTGCCATTTTGAAATTCATGGTAATTACTCACCAAATGGTCACCATTTTTATATTGCAGTTCTCCTGAAGATTATGTAACTTGTCCTGTCCAAACTGTGTAGATAATCAGCAACCTTTACAGAAATCCATTGTTTGGTAGATTGTTCTAAGGTCTAATTGATGAAAGTGTCAGTTGTTCTGTTCTTATTTTTCATTTTCCCCTCGTGTCTTTTTTTATACAAAGATTTTGAGCATCTCCTTTAGGCCGGAACATAGAAAGGAAAGTAAGTCTTACTTATCTTTATAGCCTCAATGCCTAGCACACACATAGACATGGTTCATCAAATGTTTATTTAAGTGAATTTAATTGACCAGCGTAATGTTAGAGGACATTTATTAGAAATGACCATTGTTCCGTTATAGATTTATTTTTACCACATTGAATTACGGGGGTAAAGTTTGTATAAAATATGTATATTTGGGGCACTTGGGTGGTTCAGTGGGTTAAAGCCTCTGACTTCGGCTCAGGTCATGATCCCAGGGTCCTGGGATGGAGCCCTGCATAGGGCTCTCTGCTCAGTGGGAAGCTTGCGTCTCTTCCTCTCTCTGTCTGCCTGCCTCTCTGCCTACTTGTGATCTCTGTCTGTTAAATTAAAAATAATAATAATAATAAAATATGTATATTTAATGAATAGATAGCAATTCCAATAATAACACTTAAAAATATGCATGATAAAAAAACAAATATCATTTCTGCTTTTGAAAATTCTTAAACTAAATAGAGGCAAAAGAATGTGGAAAATAAAATTTTAAAATGAGTTGATATGACTTTTCTAATGTGGAGACTAAGAATATATAATATATAATATATGTAATATATAATATATATTCTTAAAAAATAATTTTATAGAATTTAGAATTTGAAGAAATTACCCCACTCAAAATTATTGGATTATTTCCTGTGAATTTAAACAAACAAAGCAAATATTAATATTCCTTCAATAGGGGGCGTCTGGGTGGCTCAGTGGGTTAAAGCCTCTGCCTTCGGCTTAGGTCATGATTCCAGGGTCCTGGGATCGAGCCCCACATCCGGCTCTCTGCTCGGCAGGGAGCCTGCCTCCCCCTCTCTCTGTGCCTGCCTCTCTGCCTACTTGTGATTTCTGTCTGTCAAATAAATAAAAATCTTTAAAAAAAAATATTCCTTCAATAGTTCCATAGTCCCATTAAACTGCTTACTTTCCTATATTCTTTGAATCCCAAGTTTTTATGAGCTTCCTTCAACACATTCCTTCATAAACAAGTAGTTAAGACTCACATCAAAAATAAGCAAATTTTGAAGCAAGTTAATATTTGATTTTTCTTGTTCCTTAAGGTTTTTATATATTTAGAAAAGTTATTCAACTCATTTGAAGATTGCTTTATCCAACCAATGGGAAATTTTCTTCAAATGGGCTGATCAATAGTATTTTTCCTTCTTTTTTTTTTTCAATTTCATTGAGGTCTAATTGACATATACAGTTGTCAGATATTTAAAGTATACATTGTGAAAATCAGATGAATGAATGAATACATTGTGAAAAGATTTCCTCTTCAAGGTAATTAACACATCCATCACCTCACATATTTATCAGGTTTGTTTTTTGGTTTTTTTTTTTAGATTTTATTTCTTTATTTGACAGAGAGAGAGATCACAAGTAGGCAGAGAGGCAGGCAGAGAGAGGAGGAAGCAGGCTCCATGCGGAGCAGAGAGCCCGATGCGGGGCTCGATCCCAGGACCCTGAGATCATGACCTGAGCCGAAGGCAGCGGCTTAATCCACTGAGCCACCCAGGCGCCCCTATCAGGTTTGTTTTGTTTTTGTTTTTGATTTGTGATTTTTGTGGGTTTTTGGGGGGGTGAAAACTCTCAGCAAATTTCAATTATACAATACAGTGTTATGTGTACTATGTGTACTATGTTATACATTAGCTCCTAAGATATTATTCATTTTATAGCTGAAATTTTGTACCCTTTTACCAAACTCTCCCTATTTCACCTACTCCTAGCCCCTGGCAACCACTTTTTCTACTGTTTATATGAGTTTGATTTTTTTTTTAATTACACCTATATGTGCTACTGTGTAGTATTTGTCTTTTTCTGTCTGACTTATTTCACTTAATGTAATGCATTCAGTATCCATCTATGTTGTTATAAATGGCAAGATTTCCTTCTTTCTCATGGCTGAATAATGTGCCATTATAATATATACCACACCTTTTTTATCCATTGATCCATAGGTGGATACAGGTTGTTTCCAGATCTTGGCTATTGTGAAAAATCCTGCAATTATCAGGGTGTAAAGATATCTCTTCAAGATCCTGATTCATTTCCTTTAGACATGTACTCAGAAGTGGGATTGCAGGATCAATTGATAGTTCTATTTTTAATTTTTTGAGGAGCGTACACATGGTTTCCATAGTGGCTGCACCAATTTACATTCTCACCAAGAGTGCACAGGTTTCCCTTTTCTCCACATCCTCATCAGTTTTTGTTATCTAGTGCCTTTTGCTAATAGTAATTCTAACACATGTGAGGTGATATCTCATTGTGGCTTTTTTGTTCATTTTATAATCAGATTTTTCTTTTTTTCTTCTCTTTTTTTTTTTGGCTCTTAGGTTGTGTGAGTTCTTCATTCGTTTTGGATACTAACCCATCAAATAGATGATTTGTAAATATCTTCTATTTCATAGTTTACCTTTTCATTGTAGTGGTTTCCTTTGTTGTGGTGAAGCTTTTGAATTTCATGTAGTCCTATTTCTTTATTTTTTAAGTGTTGTCTTTAGTTCTTATGTCAAATTCAAAAAAATTTTACCAAGACTGGTATCAAGGAACTTTTCCCCAGTGTTTTCCCCTAGGATTTTTATGATTTCTGGTGTTATGAATGGTCACATTACTTTTCTAGCATGTGTATTTCAGTTAATTCCAAGTTTTAATACTGTTTATTAATAAGATTTAGAAGAAATCTCATGATGAAATGGAAAACTTTTTCCTGTAGTTTCCTAACAATCCTTTTTATAATTGTAATTTTATGTAACAGGACTTAAAACATAATAATGAGAAAGAGGAGAAAAAGAAGGAAAGAGGGAAGGAAGGAAGGAAATGACCAAAATTTCCACTGATTATTATGTAGAAGAGTCACAATATCATTACAGTGTTATTTATTATCTGCATGTTAATTATTAGTTTTCACTTCATTTAAGTGAATTCTTCTAAAATTGGTCATCATTAGTTACGGTTATAAAATATGCTTCTGGAATGTTCCTTTATGTGAACTGATTTATAGGGAATTATTCTCTTGAGACAAATTATATCCCTTAATTATGATTTGTTAAATTACAAAAAGGTTTCATTATGGGGGTGCCTGGGTGGCTCAGTGGGTTAAGCCTCTGCCTTCAGCTCAAGTCATGATCTCAGGGTCTTAGGATTGAGCCCCACATAGAGCTCTCTGCTCAGTGGGGAGCCTGCTTCGCCCCCTCTCTCTGCCTCCCTCTCTGCCTACTTGTGATCTGTCTGTCTGTCAAATAAACAAATAAAATCTTAAAAAAAAGGTTTCATTATGAACATTAATTTTAATGTGAAATACACACATATATAATTTTATGATTTACATACTTCTATAAAAATACTCATCTCCAAGGCTTTTCACAGATCATTTGCTGAAATCAGAAGGAAGATTAAGCTGATCTTGGGCATAGCCATGTTTGTTTGAGGAGTCATCTGGAACCATTCTAATTAGGAAAATAATGGACAAATCAAAGTTTATGTCTTCTTTCATCCCAGATGAGTCTGATACATATGAGTTACACGATATTTTCTGAATTCTGCATTTCTAGACAACAGTTTGGTTCTTGAAAAAAACATCAAAATCTACTGACAGGAAGTAGACTTCCATACATCCATGAAGAAAGAAAGGTAATAGAAAAGGGGAATTGTTACAGATTTAGTTAATACATACTGCACATACACCCATCATAAAAAATAAATGCAGATGAATTTGGAACAACACAGGTTATACACATGAATTCCTGCCTTTGGAGAACAATCAGTTGCCAGAAGTCTTATCCTAAGAAATCTACATAGAATTTAGACCTTCAAATATATTTCTAACTATCATTCATGAGTGAAATGTTAGGGAAACTTAATCTCCTTATCAAAATCCCCTAAAACTCCTAAAACCAAATAGATCTTCATTCCATTTAATTATAAAAAAATGAAAGTTTCTAAAGTGTTATGCCTGAACCTATGTGGGTGACCTCATTTATTCTGTATAAATTACAAAGGTATGCTACAGCAAAAAGAAATATTTGTGTGTGTATGTACCTATACAAACATAGGTATGTGCATAAGCTTGTGTGTGTGTAAATGGATGTATATGTAGATAAATGGGTATATAGATACAATTTTGTCATTTCAGACTTATATGTACTTACTGTATCTGAATCTTAGCTCAGTTCCTTTCTTTACACTATTAGAAAAAAAAAAACTTGTTCATTATGTATTTTTATAGTAAGTAAGGTATTTTTAATTTTTATCCTGGAGGTCAAAGCTTTGATTAGAGATAGAAATATATCTTCATTCATATACTACATCTTTGCATTCCACTTCAGTTTTGACTTTGGGTTTTTTATAGTGAGTCCGTGGTGACATTATTTTGTTGGGCTACTCAAAAAGAAATAGTGGTGAATACATCATTAAAAACACCAGTAAAATAATATCAGACAAAAAGTTCAATGTATTATCAAGGGAAAAAATAGTAAGGCAATACATACATTCCAACACTTTGATCCAAGAGACTGAGAGAATTTTCAAGAAATTTACACAGGAAAACGTAATAATGCCTAGAGTATAGATAGCAGTAATTGCAGCAAAGGAAGGTATCTAAATTCTATACATGGTTTGTTAATAACATTGTTGTCCAAAAGTCTGTTTACAATCAGTAGCAAAGCATCGTTATCAATAGCAAATAGTATTAACTGCAAAGAGCCTTTACTTAGAAACAGGCATTTGTTTCAGAATAAGTGAGTACATTTCTCAAAACATTAAAATCAACCAGTTAAAACAAGATTCATATATATGGAACGGGTTGCTATCATGTATACTCATGAAGGAATCATACCTATTGAATAGAATGTTATTAATGTTTGTGAAGATGATCAATTAACAACCAGACCTGCTCTCTGAATATTGATCCTTTTTTTATGCCTTTGATTAAAAAGTTTCCTAAAAGAATAACACTCAAATCTAAATTCTGAATGTTGAATAAAGCTGCAATTCGAAAACCTTGAAAAATATAGAAAACTTTACTCCTTGATTGAAAAGGTTAAGATATATTTTAGTCTTCTGTCACAGTCAGCTTCACTTTGTGAAAAATTAGACACTTACAACACGTTTATGTTCCCTTTATTCATTCATATTACAGTGATGGGCTGAGGAAGGACACATAAGACAGAGAGAAAATGCAAAAACTTTATCCAAAATGCAAGTGATGAGGAGGGCCTGAGTGGCTCCGTCTAGGTTAAATGCCTGCCTTCGGCTCAGGTCATGATTCCAGGGTCCTGGGATGGAGCCCCACATCAGGCTCTCTCTTCAGTGGGGAGCCTGCTTCTCTCTCTCCCACTGCCTGCAGCTCCCTGTGTTTGTGCCTGTGCATGTCTTCTCTCTCACAAACAGATAAATAAAATTCTTTAAAAAATGTAGGTGATGAATCACTAAATTCTACTCCTGAAAACAATATAACCCTATATGTTAACTAACTAGAATTTAAATAAAATCTTGAAACAAAAAAAATGCATAATACATCCAATATTCTATATACACATATGTAAAGTTCCAACTGGCTTTCTAAGGTACAGAGTAGTATGACGTTAACAGAGTAGACTCAAGCCACACAGAATTCAAAACAGATTAGAAGGATCATCTTATAATGTGTAGGTTGCAGTTGTAGTCTCATGTTGGGTGGTATGGTTTCCCTAAAATAAGACATAGAAACAAGTTTACCCAACCACTCTTACTATCACAAAGACTCACTGAAAAACCAACTGGACAAATTCTAGGTCAAAAATAAAAGATTCAGTTAAAAAAGAAAATGTTATTTGCAATATTCTGTATCCCCAGTACTACATTTGCAACTACAGAAACTAAAAAACCTAAAATCATCATACTTACATTCAAGAAGCTTAAATCTAGATAGATCAAATAATATAAATGTAATGAACTTTAAATTAGGGGCTAACTAATTTCAGAGAATTGAGTTATTATTAATATTGAATTTGGCATCAGTTGTTATTCATAATAATTTTCTTTCTCAATGACAGGATTTCAAATATTTTCAAGCAAATATGACACGTGACAAAACTTCTGAGGTTATTAGGCTACATTTATGAGAAGATCTACTATTCTTTACACATTTAAGTATAGTTGTGCCTTAGTAAGTTAACTAATAATGAGACAGACAAGAAAGTTTTTTTCAGTAAGCACCTAATCAAATTAATACTAACAGTAATTTATTCACAAATTTCAGTTCAGTGCTTACCATGATCTTATATTGATGTTGGCACTGGAAAGATAATAATGAATAAGACAGGTGTATCTCTTGTTTTATAAGGCACACAGACCAGTATCTTTTAAAAGACAATGTTTATTAAAAGGCAGTAAGTAAGTGAACTTATATATTTATTGAAAATAATCATTTTTTATTTGAGGGCTTAACTATGAGTTACCATAAAGATGTATCTAAGAACTTGGAAATAAAAAGATTAAAACTGTCTTCTGAGCTAAAATTTAACTCAATATATTCTGGATTAGAGAAAAGATCAACAAAGTCATCTTAAAAATAATGGCTTCAAACTTTCATGACAAACTGTAACTTACTTGAATATACTAACATACAAAGGAAAGGAGTCATTCAAAAGGAGGTTGTCAGTCTTGGAAGCAAGGAGAAGAAAGAATCTTGGAAAAACTTTGGCAGACCTCATCCAAACATGCTTCTGAAGCAGAAGAGAGTATGTTCTTAAACAATGGATGCTTTCTCAAAACCAGAATTAAGATGTAATTGTATTAAAAGTCTGTAACTTAATAATGTGCACACCGAGCAAATTTCTGGATGTAATTTGTTTTTTAATGGGATCTACTTTCAAGGAAATATGTGAGTCACATTGATGAAAGTATTATAGTCTGTGTGATGGCTTAAATGAGACATTGGCATTCTGACTTTATACATCAGTCTCTGTGACTTTAGTGAATGTGAGGCTAACTCTGAAAGCAATGCACTCTCAGTATGCTGAAGAAATGAGGATTCAAAATCTGAAAACCTGAGCTGGATCATGACAAGCGCATTAAGGTAATAAACACCTTCTACCAAAACACATTATTTGGCTTTCCCAGGCCACAGTCCAGTTTAACGGGTGAATTGTTGAACACGCGTGACATTATTACTGTGAATTTCTACAATTTCTAATGTTTTAGGTTTCTGCATGAAAAATAGAACCACAATTATAAGTATTGCATGCCATTTTGAGATATATACACCTAGCTTAAACTCCATGGGATGTATTACACAAATCCTCTCTGAGGTTGTGGGCATTGATAGTCTGACAGTCACATTAGTGGTTTAGGTAATATTTTATAAATCACAGTGTATTGGCAGAAATGAGCATGGGCAGAGGACTATGGAAAGACAATTTCAGAAAAGGGACTCTGAACAAATATGTTTTCATGGAGCGTAGTATATCTTAGGACCTAGTGAGCAGAGTGATTCTAGTAAATCACTCAATATGGTTGTGTTTAATCACAAGTATTTGAGTTGGAAGGCCTTTTTGATCCCAAGTGAAGCCTTCTGAAAAACTTATCTTTTATCAAGCTATTTCTCATTTACTTCTAAATTCTCTGACATGAAATTTAATCTGTCTATGATTCTCAGAATTAGGTGGCAGAGAGGAAAGAATGCTTCTTAAATATATATATATATATATACATATATATATATATATAAAATAAATCTTCACAGGCTGTCCTTGTTTTCAGTACTTCTTTCAAACATCTGTTTTTCTATTGTTTGAATTTTTTCCAAATAATTTTGATTTAACTTTCTTTCTCTCTCTCTCTCTTTTTTTTTTCATTTTATTTATTTTTTCAGCGTAACAGTATTCATTGTTTTTGCACAACACCCAGTGCTCCATGCAAAACGTGCCCTCCCCATTACCCACCACCTGTTCCCCCAACCTCCCACCCCTGACCCTTCAAAACCCTCAGGTTGTTTTCCAGAGTCCATAGTCTCTTATAGTTCGCCTCCCCTTCCAAATTTTTTTTTTTAATAAACATATAATGTATTTTTATCCCCAGGGGTACAGGTCTGTGAATCGCCAGGTTTACACACGTCACAGCACTCATGATAACACATACCCTCCCCAATGTCCATAGCCCCCTACCCCTCTCCCAATCCCACCTCCACCCAGCAACCCCCAGTTTGTTTTGTGAGATTAAGAGTCATTTATGGTTTGTCTCCCTTCCAATCCCATCTTGTTTCATTTATTCTTCTCCTATCCCCCTAACCCCCAATGTTGCTTCTCCATGTCCTCATATCAGGGAGATCATATGATAGTTGTCTTTCTCTGATTGACTTATTTCACTAAGCATGATACGCTCTAGTTCCATCCACGTCGTCGCAAATGGCAAGATTTCATTTCTTTTGATGGCTGCATAGTATTCCATTGTGTATATATACCACCTCTTCTTTATCCATTCATCTGTTGATGGACATCTAGGTTCTTTCCATAGTCTGGCTATTGTAGACATTGCTGCTATAAACATTCGGGTACACGTGCCCCTTCGGATCACTGCGTTTGTATCTTTAGGGTAAATACCCAGTAGTGCAATTGCTGGGTCATAGGGTAGTTCTATTTTCAACATTTTGAGGAACCTCCATGCTGTTTTCCAGAGTGGTTGCACCAGCTTGCATTCCCACCAACAGTGGAGGAGGGTTCCCCTTTCTCCGCACCCTCGCCAGCATCTGTCATTTCCTGACTTGTTAATTTTAGCCATTCTGACTGGTGTGAGGTGATATCTCATTGTGGTTTTGATTTGTATTTCCCTGATGCCGAGTGACGTGGAGCACTTTTTCATGTGTCTGTTGGCCATCTGGATGTCTTCTTTGCAGAAATGTCTGTTCATGTCCTCTGCCCATTTCTTGATTGGATTGTTTGTTCTTTGGGTGTTGAGTTTGTTAAGTTCCTTATAGATTTCGGATACTAGCCCTTTATCTGATAGGTCATTTGCAAATATCTTCTCCCATTCTGTCAGTTGTCTTTTGGTTTTGTTAACTGTTTCCTTTGCTGTGCAAAAGCTTTTGATCTTGATGAAATCCCAATAGTTCATTTTTGCCCTTGCTTCCCTTGCCTTTGCCATTGTTCCTAGGAAGATGTTGCTACGGCTGAGGTCGAAGAGGTTGCTGCCTGCATTCTCCTCAAGGATTTTGATGGATTCCTTTCTCACATTGAGGTCCTTCATCCATTTGGAGTCTATTTTCGTGTGTGGTGTAAGGAAGTGGTCCAATTTCATTTTTCTGCATGTGGCTGTCCAATTTTCCCAGCACCATTTATTGAAGAGGCTGTCTTTTTTCCATTGGACATTCTTTCCTGCTTTGTCAAAGATTAGTTGACCATAGAGTTGAGGGTCGATTTCTGGGCTCTCTATTCTGTTCCACTGATCTATGTGTCTGTTTTTGTGCCAGTACCATGCTGTCTTGATGATGACAGCTTTGTAATAGAGCTTGAAGTCCGGAATTGTGATGCCACCAACTTTGGCTTTCTTCTTCAATATTCCTTTGGCTATTCGAGGTCTTTTCTGGTTCCATATAAATTTTAGGATGATTTGTTCCATTTCTTTGAAAAAAATGGATGGTATTTTGATAGGGATTGCATTAAATGTGTAGATTGCTTTAGGTAGCATGGACATTTTCACAATATTTATTCTTCCAATCCAGGAGCATGGAACATTTTTCCATTTCTTTGTGTCTTCCTCAATTTCTTTCATGAGTACTTTATAATTTTCTGTGTATAGATTCTTAGTCTCTTTGGTTAGGTTTATTCCTAGGTATCTTATAGTTTTGGGTACAATTGTAAATGGGATTGACTCCTTAATTTCTCTTTCTTCTGTCTTGTTGTTGGTGTACAGAAATGCAACTGATTTCTGTGCATTGATTTTATATCCTGACACTTTACTGAATTCCTGGACAAGTTCTATCAGTTTTGGAGTGGAGTCTTTTGGGTTTTCCACATATAGTATCATATCATCTGCAAAGAGTGATAGTTTGACTTCTTCTTTACCAATTTGGATGCCTTTAATTTCTTTTTGTTGTCTGATTGCTGAGGCTAGGACTTCTAGTACTATGTTGAATAGCAGTGGTGATAATGGACATCCCTGCCGTGTTCCTGACCTTAGCGGAAAAGCTTTCAGTTTTTCTCCATTGAGAATGATATTTGCGGTGGGTTTCTCATAGATGGCTTTGATAATATTGAGGTATGTGCCCTCTATCCCCACACTTTGAAGAGTTTTGATCAGGAAGGGATGCTGTACTTTGTCAAATGCTTTTTCAGCATCTATTGAGAGTATCATATGGTTCTTGTTCTTTCTTTTATTAATGTGTTCTATCACATTGATTGATTTGCGGATGTTGAACCAACCCTGCAGCCCTGGAATAAATCCCACTTGATTGTGGTGAATAATCCTTTTAATGTACTGTTGAATCTTATTGGCTAGTATTTTGGCGAGAATTTTTGCGTCTGTGTTCATCAAGGATATTGGTCTGTAGTTCTCTTTTTTGGTGGGATCCTTGTCTGGTTTTGGGATCAAGGTGATGCTGGCCTCATAAAATGAGTTTGGAAGTTTTCCTTCCATTTCTATTTTTTGGAACAGTTTCAGGAGAATAGGAATGAGTTCTTCTTTAAATGTTTGGTAGAATTCCCCTGGGAAGCCGTCTGGCCCTGGGCTTTTGTTTGTTTGGAGATTTTTGATGACTGTTTCAATCTCCTTACTGGTTATGGGCCTGTTCAGGTTTTCTATTTCTTCCTGGTTCAGTTGTGGTAGTTTATATGTCTCTAGGAATGCATCCATTTCTTCCAGATTGTCCAATTTGTTGGTGTAGAGTTGCTCATAGTATGTTCTTATAATTGTCTGTATTTCTTTGGTGTGAGTTGTGATCTCTCCTCTTTCATTCATGATTTTATTGATTTGGGTCCTTTCTCTTTTCTTTTTGATGAGTCTGGCCAGGGGTTTATCAATCTTATTGATTCTTTCAAAGAACCAGCTCCTAGTTTCATTGATTTTTTCTATTGTTTTTTTGGTTTCTATTTCATTGATTTCTGCTCTGATCTTTATGATTTCTCTTCTCCTGCTGGGTTTAGGGTTTCTTTCTTGTTCTTTCTCCAGCTCCTTTACGTGTAGGGTTAGGTTGTGTACTTGAGACCTTTCTTGTTTCTTGAGAAAGGCTTGTACTGCTATATATTTTCCTCTCAGGACTGCCTTTGCTGTGTCCCACAGATTTTGAACTGTTGTGTTTTCATTATCATTTGTTTCCATGTATTTTTTCAATTCTTCTTTAATTTCCTGGTTGACCCATTCATTCTTTAGAAGAATGCTGTTTAGTCTCCATGTATTTGGGTTCTTTCCAGCTTTCCTCTTGTGATTGAGTTCTGGCTTCAGAGCACTGTGGTCTGAAAATATGCAGGGAATGATCCTAATCTTTTGATACCGGTTGAGACCTGATTTGTGACCCAGGATGTGATCTATTCTGGAGAAGATTCCATGTGCACTAGAGAAGAATGTGTATTCTGTTGCTTTGGGATGAAATGTTCTGAATAGATCTGTGATGTCCATCTGGTCCAGTGTGTCATTTAAGGCCTTTATTTCCTTGTTGATCTTTTGCTTGGATGATCTGTCCATTTCTGTGAGGGGAGTGTTCAAGTCCCCTACTATTATTGTATTATTATTGATGTGTTTCTTTGATTTTGTTATTAATTGGTTGATATAGTTGGCTGCTCCCACGTTAGGGCCATAGATATTTAAAATTGTTAGATCTTCTTGTTGGACAGACCCTTTGAGTAGGATATAGTGTCCTTCCTCATCTCTTATTATAGTCTTTGGCTTAAAATCTAATTGATCTGATATAAGGATTGCCACCCCAGCTTTCTTCTGATGCCCATTAGCATGGTAAATTGTTTTCCACCCCCTCACTTTAAATCTGGAGGTGTCTTCACGTCTAAAATGAGTTTCTTGTAGGCAACATACTGATGGGTTTTGTTTTTTTATCCATTCTGATACCCTGTGTCTTTTGATTGGGGCATTTAGCCCATTAACATTCAGGGTAACTATTGAGAGATATGAATTTAGTGCCATTATTAGGCTGTAAGGTGACTGTTCCTGTATATTGTCTCTGTACCTTTCTGATCTACTACTTTTAGGCTCTCTCTTTGCTTAGAGGACCCCTTTCAATCTTTCCTGTAGACCTGGTTTGGTGTTTGCAAATTCTTTCAGTTTTTGTTTGTCCTGGAAGCTTTTGATCTCTCCTTCTATTTTCAAGGATAGCCTAGCTGGATAGAGTATTCTTGGCTGCATGTTTTTCTCGTTTAGTGCTCTGAATATATCATGCCAGCTCTTCCTGGCCTGCCAGGTCTCTGTGGATAAGTCTGCTGCCAATCTAATATTTTTACCATTGTATGTTACAGACTTCTTTTCTCGGGCTGCTTTCAGGATTTTCTCTTTGTCACTAAGACTTGTAAATTTTACTATTAGGTGACGGGGTGTGGACCTATTCTTGTTGACTTTGAGGGGGGTTCTCTGCATCTCCTGGATTTTGATGCTTGTTCGCTTTGCCATATTAGGGAAATTCTCTCCAATGATTCTCTCCAATAGACCTTCTGCTCCCCTCTCTGTTTCTTCTTCTTCTGGAATCCCAATTATTCTAATGTTGTTTCGTCTTATGGTGTCACTGATCTCTCGAATTCTCCCCTCATGGTCCAGTAGCTGTTTGTCCCTCTTTTGTTCGGCTTCTTTATTCTCTGTCATTTGGTCTTCTATATCACTAATTCTTTCTTCTGCCTCATTGATCCTAGCAGTGAGAGCCTCCATTTTTGATTTCACCTCATTAATAGCTTTTTTATTTCAACTTGGTTAGATTTTAGTTCTTTAATTTCTCCAGAAAGGACTTTAATATCTCCAGAGAGGGTTTCTCTAATATCTTCCATGCCTTTTTCGAGCCCGGCTAGAATGTTCAGAATCGTCATTCTGAACTCTTGATCTGACATATTACCAATATCTGTGTTGATTAGGTCCCTAGCCTTCGGTACTGTCTCTTGTTCTTTTGTTTGTGGTGATTTTTCCGCCTTGTCATTTTGTCTAGATAAGAGGATATGAAGGAGCAAATAAACTACTAAAAGGGTGGCAAAGACCCCGGAAAATTCGCTGTAACCAAGTCAGAAGAGACCCCTAATTGTGGGGGGGAGGAAGGGGATAAAAACAGGTTCTGAAAAAAAAAAATTTAAAAAATAAAACAAAGAAAAAATATAAAAAAGAAAGAAAAAATATATATATTTAGATAAACTAGTAAAAAAACGTTAAAAAAGAAAAGGGTAAAAGTCTTAAAAAATTTAGCAGAAGAAGAAAAAAAATTGAAAAAAGAAAAAAAAAATTGAAGTAGCCGCAAGACTAAAGAATTATGGGGAGAAAGCCATGAGTTCCGTGCTTTGCTTTCTCCTCTTCTGGAATTGCTCTGCTGTCTTAGGAATTGAACCTACTTTCCTTGATAGATGAACTTCATCCTGGCTGGATATTTTATTGATCTTCTGGGGGAGGGGCCTGTTGTAGTGACTCTCAAGTGTCTTTGCCCGAGGCGGGATTGCACCGCCCTTACCGGCAGCCGGACTAAGTAATCGGCTCGGGTTCGCTTTTAGGAGCTTCTGTTCCCTGAACGCTTTCCGTAGAGTTCTGGAGGACGGGAATGAAAATGGAGGCCTCCTAGTCTCCGGCCCGGAGGAGCCGAGAGCCTGGGGCCCCACTCCTCAGTGCACCCCCAGAGGACAGCACCCAATCACTCCCGTATCCCCAGCCTCTAGCCGCGCTCCGAGCTCACCCAGCCCGCGACCATTTCAAGGTAACCCCGAGCTGAGAGTTCAGTCCTCGGTTCTGTCTCTGCAGCCGGCTTCTCCGTTCTAATACCTGCGAGCTCTCCGACACTCTAACACCCCCGATCCTTCTGTGACCCTGCGGGACCTGGGGCCACGCTGACCCTGCGTGGGCTTCACCCTGGTTTAGCCTCTGGAGCAATGTCCCTCAGTGGAACAGGCTTTTAAAAGTCCTGATTTTGTGCTCCGTTCCTCCGCCGCTTGCCGGGAGCCGGCCCCTCCCCCCGCGGTCTATCTTCCCTTCGTTTTAGATTCACTTTTCTGCCAGTCCTACCTTTCAGAAAGTGGTTGATTTTCTGTTTCTAGAGTTGCTGTTCTTCTTCTCTTTGCTCTCCCATTGGATTTGTAGGTGTTTGCAATGTTTAGATAAGCTATCGAGCTGATCTCCTGCTACCTGATGTAGTCTCAGGCTGCTACTTCTCCGCCATCTTCTTTCTCTCTCTCTTTTAATCTTCCTGGTGACATTCCATCAGTCAAACTATCATGGCAAGAGTTTGTCCTCACAATCCTTAATTGAAAATTCTAGAAGAAAGCTGTTGTCAGTGTTCATTTTATTGTTTTAGTCATGACTGCCCTGGCAGAATGCTAACTTAACCAGCAATATCAAGCAGCTCTGTCCACAAATTAGCTCCTTCATGGGGCAAGGGTTGGGGAGAGGGCAGAGTAAAAAAGAAGAGAAGGCTCTAATGAAGTACAGATCCACTGGATTTCTCCCAGTGATTACCAGGAGGATTTTAAGGGCAGAAGGTCTTTGTTATATTCGTGGCCAATAGTAGCAGAAGTAGTATTACTAGTAGTACTAACAAACTGTGCATTGATTGAGTGCAGAAAGTATTTTCCCATGCATTTTTATCAAGGAATAACACCAAACCATAAAATTTCGTTAATTTGGTAGAATGTGCTGGAAGCTGAGGATAACAAAAAAAAAAAAAAAAAAAAAAAAAAAAAAAAACCAACAAAAAAAAACTGTCTCTATGTTTTAATGTAACCTTTCTAGCCCTTCATTACTAATCATTGAACAGACTTTTAATGTGCATCCCTAATGGGCATGAAGAACATCAATTTCAAAAAGGCTAAGAAACTAGTAGCCACTGGGGCAGAGCCACCACCCTAGCCAAGTGATAAGGCATTTCTAAAAGAGAATAAGGAGGTCTGGACAGTGTGTAGAATCTGAGGTTGTTCTGGCTCCCTCACCAAGCGGGATGCTGGCTAGTATCTCCAGCCTTGTCAGCCAGCCTGCCAAAGTTAAAATAAACCCAGGGCAGCGTATCTTTTATTCAGATTAATTAGGTCCTGGGTAGCACGATGAAAATTAATTAGGAAAACACTGGAAAAGATAATGCACAATGTTATCATTGAGAACTGCAAAGTCTTACAGTGTTGGACCAATAAAAAAGAAACTGTTTCCACATGTTTGGGATAATCTTCTGTTTGTGCTTTGGAGTTATTTGCCAGAGGCATTAAGTCAAAGTCACTGATTCAGTCCTGGTGATTTCTGATTTCCTGTGAATAATTGTGGGTGTGTCTTCTGAACTGTCTGCAAGAACTTCACATAAGACATTAGGTTCATTTTCTGGGTTTGTTTGTTTTTTTTTTTTTTTGCAGTTTTTTTTTTTCTATTTCTCATATGTGTGTGTGTGTACGAATTTATTGAAAACAAAACCAAATTTAAAATCCTTAATTTCTGGGTAAATGCTTATTGGCAGTAAAAATATAGGAGTTGAGGTTAAAATCACTATAAATGAGACACTTTCAGGTTATTTTTTTATAAAAAAATATAAGAATGTTTCTCCATAACCATATTTAAAACATGTCATACCATAGAACTTTCTTCACGTCCCCCACTATTACAATAAAAACTGCAAAGATATATTTCATTTGTAATTATTCATTTTCAATACCTGAAAATTATCTCTGGAAATCGTTATTAGATCTAAAGCTCTCACCTAATTCTGTTTGAACACAGCTCGTTTTCACAGATTCTATTAAGTTTCCAGGATAATTATGGTTCCTAAAATATAACTCCACACAGTAAAAGCTGCTATACGTGAAGCAGCAGCTCTAAGCCAACTCCCCACAACAGAGTTTTAAAGAGCTTCCAGTGTTATTTTCCATAATAAGGCCCACTAGTTGGCAGAACCCCTGGAAGCTATGCAAACAGCAACACATCTGTTCTCTAAGAGGCAAAATGCTGTGTCTCAGTTGAGATGTTTATTCTCTTTACCAGCAACATTGTGAAAGGGCAAAGCCTGGAGCTGGCTAGAAGAAATTTTCCTTTATAGCCTTGCATATTTTTATAGGAAGAGAAAAATCTGGCAATGGCAAAGACAGTGAACTCTTGCACTTGGATTCACGATACTTAGAGCGTAGCCTCTCTTTCAGATTGGCAAAATCAAAGGTGTATGCAATGTTTTATGTGTGTGAAGTCACAAGACAGAAGACAAGTTGAAGTCCACAGCAGGAAAGGAAAATTTTGAAGTTCATTAATTAGCTTCTTTAAACTATTATTTCCAGAACTGATTATTTGTTTAAATGAGAGGATCAGCCTTGAGTTTTAGTGCTTGCGAGTAAATAAAATGTTTTTGCATTTTGCAAGCATACTTGAATTTTGTGTCTTTTTTTTTTTAACCAAGGAACAAAGTTTAGACAAGATTTTCATGTAATTACACCTCCTCTAAGATATGACTTAATCTGAAGGAATAAATAATTACCCTTTACAATAAAAATGGGGAGCTCCTGTGGAAAGTACATCATTTCTACTTTACAAATATGAACTCCGTACTAGAAACTATCAAAGTCATATTTACAACCTTGATATACCCTTGAGCTTTGATGCTCCATGTCTTACTCCTTCCTGAATATTTAGACATTTTCCCAGCTAGTCAAAAGACAATAGGTTCAAATCCAAAATTCTTTTTTTTTCTATCCCCCAATAATGCTTTCTTTCTTGTTCCTGCCTGCATGTCTTTTTTTTTTTTTTTTTTTGGTGTTTTCAAAAGTACATATTATTTTAACAACAGTCACTCTCAGTCATCCAGGTGAAAACACAGCACTCTCCCACATCTCCCCATTCAGTCAATCCTATTCCCTGTTACTACCTGCCTGCTTTGAAGTTTCGTTTCTTACCTTCTACATACAAAGATGAGTCTTCTATATTCTTTTTCCCCACCAGCAACTGCATTTCTAATCTGTTATGAATAGTACAGTTAGATTTCTGATTCCCTACTCAAGGACACTACCATATACCACGCAAAGCTCAGAGACTTTAACTCCGTCATCAAGGCTCAACCCCTACAAAGAATCAGATGACCTGTTGAACAAACATAGATGTAGAGCGATTCTTTCTATCACCTGGTAGCCATCAGGGACTATGCTGTGCACTAGAACATAATGCAAGCTGAACCAAAGTGGCCTTTCTCCTTATGGAGCCTATAGCCTACTGAGAAGCTAAACTTGTGTGAGGTTTCTTGTTCCACTCACTCTTAACTGGGTGACTGAACAAGTGACTTACCTTCTCTGACTTGTTTTGTGCATTAAATGGTGATTAAGGCAAAGAAAGTGCTTACCCTTATTGAATTGATGTAAGAATTAAATGTTTCTGGTTCAGGGCATTTATTCTGAGGTTATTCAGTGAAGGTAAGTACTTCTTTCTATTCTCTCCAACTGGCCACATACCAGATTCAGCAACTTCTGCTCTGAAGACTCACGCCAGTTGTTGTCTCAAGGCTTCCCCCAATGCCGCTAGTTTCATTTTCTCTGGTATCTAAATCTCTATCATGTGCCTTCCCTTATTATTTTAATTAACTTTATCATAGTCATTATTATGATTACCATATTTATTACCACTTCTTTCACCATAATTGCTATTGTCATTTTCGAAATTCTTACTGTGATCTAGGCCTTACTTTTATTTAATCATCATTAAAGAAAGTATAATATTATTCCCACTTTACAGATGAGAAAATGAAAGTGTGTTGTTAAATGGGAAGGTGTTAAGTAGCTTACTAGCTCATACCACATCACTTAGCTAGTAAATCATGAAATTAGGATTCAAATCTACATCTGCTTGACTCCAAAACCCACACTCTTAGCCTCTGTATTATGGGGCTTGTCACAGGCTCTTGCAATGTCATGAGCCTGTCCCTGGGCAGTCTATTAGCAGACACATTTGTTAAAATATATCTAAATGATATAATAAAATGATATCTCTTAATACCTTTATTAAAAACATAAATTATGTGTTTGTGTAATACTTTTGTATCATCCCTTCACCCAGAACCAGGCCTATGGTAAGTGTTGAATACATATTTACTGACTGAATAAATGTATGGCTGAAGGAGAGAAGTTACATTTGTGGAATAGAAACATCAGGGGGAATGTGAAGGGAAAAGGGATTTATCAGGTTTTCTGTGTGCCTCATTCTAACAGCATAGGCAAAAGTGAAATGGAGGGAAAAAAGAAGTACAGACCATGATGAAGATGATTAAAGAGAGTACAGAGCAGCTGTCAAAGCAAATATCAAGCAACATTAATAACTTTATAGCTCACCATGAGGCTGTCTCAAATATTTCCAAGAAAACAGGATCCTTGCTGTTGCACAGAGTAAGTGAGACTAATAATTAAGTACAGATTCAAAGAATATTTTTCACTGGATACCTTAAGCTGCAAAATTTTTTTTAAAAGACCCTTAAACTAGTGGAAAAATACATGACTCAGAGGAAAATATTATTGCATTCTTGGTATTTTAATTTGATGCAGAGTTGATAAGAAACAAGATCTGCAACATTCACCACCTATTGTCTACGTTGTTTGAATTGTCAGATAACATCCCCAAACTTCTGACGCTTATCCAAAAATAACTGTGTTGGGAGACTTACCAGTGAAATGCTTCAGGACTCCCAAGAATGGCTCTTAGAAGCATTTCAACCTGTCCAGTAGGTTTGAAAGTTGACCTCCATGGATAAAAGTGTAAATTTGAGATCAGATGCTACCACACATGAAGTTATTTAAAATAGTTTGTATTTTTTAAGTGGCAGTGACTCTACATATAAGTTTCTTGTACATTAATAACAACTTATCCACATGATTTCTTGACTGTAGCGTAAGTCTGTTTATTTGCTCACTGACACGGTTTTTCACTGAAATAAGCTTTTGTGGGTTTTGTGTTGTGATATACGTGTGTACCTGGCTATAGATAATATGAGCAACAGAGGAAGTAGTAGATTTGGTCTCTGGTCCCCTTGAGCTGACATTTATAGTTTATAGGCATTAGGAATAAAAAAGCAAACATTTTTAATTATACTCAGATTTGGTGATGTGAAACAATAAAGATTATTGTTCTTTTCAACTTCTGCTGCCCTATTTGATTTTGAATTAAAAAAAAAGAAAGAAAGAAAATAGCACAGAGGAAAAAGAGGAATAAAAAATGGGAAAGAACAAAAATCTCTAAACCAGTGGGGAGTAACGTGAGAAGTAGATGGTGTGAAGAGAGCTGTGGTCCTGCTGGACAGCAGCTCCTGCAGTTTTCATTGGTAGTGTAGAATTGCACTATGGGTACTTTTACTCTTTGCTTGAAATAGTCTTCTTTATCTGGTTATTCCTTACATTTCAAATCTGGACTTACATGTTGCCTTTTATGGATATTAGCTCTAACTAAACTTCCTAAAGGGATCCATTTTCCACCATCTGAAGGTACCATCACACAAGCGATGATTGGTCTCAGTCTTTCCCAGGAAAATATCTGTCTCATGAAGCTAACTATCTCCTTACTGTATTCATCTCTATATCCTTTGGGCCTGGCACATAATAGGTTCTCCATAAATTTTTGTCACATGAATAAATGAATGAATGAATTAGCATTTTATGTACTACTTTTCATAAGAGTATGTCCATACATAATATTAGAAAGTTCGTTTTTTGGTTGTTTTGTTTTGTTTTTTTTCTCTTACACATTGTGGAACATACACTCATGTAAGGACCTGGTCCTTATTTATTTAAAACAACTATTTCCAACAGCCCAAATGTCTTGGAACAGAAGGAGGTATGCGTACCATAGTCAGGAAGGGCTTTTGAGTTTTTATCTACTCTCTCTATGTAGCAGACTTCTATACCAGTTGCACAAATGTCATATAAGATAGTAACTTGACCTTGAGTATACTATGTGGAATCCATGTGTTGATCTACCTCATAGGCCTTTGCTTTTATAACACTCGAATTTACAAAGAGAAATATCATAAATTTATAGAAGTTAGACTAACAGTATGCTCAAAGAGAAAGATGTAGAAAAGAATGGTATTTCAGAATTTAATTCTGAATAAAATTAGTCTTGAAAGCAGTGATCATCCAAACAAATGGTAGAGAAAATTGTACCTTTTTTTTTTTTTTAATTTCTGCAAGGACTAGTAGAAGAGACTGATGCTATAACCAGAAGAGTTTCTGAGATTGTCAAGACTAGGGTTCCAAATATTCTGTAGGAAAATAAAGCTCTCAAGTCTTTTTCCTGCTCATTGGGACCAAAGACTTAAGGTAAATTGTGCCTTGCTCTTACTTAACTGTATAAGGATGTATGTCCAAACTAAAAGGGTAAACTGGAACTTCTTTCAGAGGTGAAAACTTTTTTCTTGTATAATTGACATTTCTTTCAAGTTAGTAAAGAATGCAGTAGAAAAAAAAGAATGGATAGGAAATGGTTAATAAAATGGGTATTCAATTATCTGACTTTAGGTTTATAATAAAACATTAAAACACTAATCCCTAGATCCTTAATCCTTAATCCTTCTAGAATAGAGTCCTACTAGAAACAAATCTGCTATTTATTTCCCTTTTTGAAGAACTATGTAATTCAAACATTTGAAGCTTCAATGTACGGCCTTTAAAGCAAGAACAAAGTGAAATGTTCTTTTGGTTGGTGAACAAATAGAGATGAAGAAAGTATCTGTAAATAAGGGAATGAAAACATATTAATTGCTCTTCAGATGTTTGAGAGAATAAGAAGGATATTTTATATTTTATCGGTTAGCTTTGGAATAAAGTTAAAAAAGTGTAGATCTGGGGGGAGTCAAGATGGCGGGGAAGTAGGAGGAGGCACCATTTCAACCTGTACCCTAAAGTGAGCTGATTACCTACCAAAGAACTCCGACCACCCATGAAATCAGCCTGAGATCAGAATTAACACGTCTGGATCTCTACAGGAGCAGAAGACGCCAGTGGCAGGTAAAGCAGACTGGGAACGTCCGACTGATATCGGAAGATAAACAAAAGGGGGAGGGAGCCACCAGAGGTGACCAATCGGAAAGTAACACCCCAACACGAGAGTGCTCTGCGTCTGGGGACCAGCATTAACTTGGAGTCTGGTTGAAAGCACTCAAAAAACAAACAGCAAAGGATCGCGGGGGGTAATAGTGGGAACCTGGGCAGTTAGGGTCAGGGACCTAAGTCCCCGGACCCAGGACAGCCTCCCCTGGCGCGGAGCCAGAGAGAGTGCGGCGGAGAAATCAGGTCTCCGTCCCTGAGCCGCCAGTGCACCTGAATGCCAGCGCGCCCAAGAACGAGTGGGGTCTGGCTCCCGTGAGGGGCTGGGAGCCTGGCCAGACGGCAATCCTGAAACGCGCGCGTCCCACACCCTCCCTTGGGAGAGGTGCTCATAGGCGCTAGCCTGGAGCTCTAGCAGCCGGAAAAACCAGACATTCCCAGCCCGGGACAGCGGGAAAATCTCAGTGTGCGATCTCGGCTCGGAACCTCTCTGGCGGTCTGGAGCTGCCTAGACAGCCACCGCTGCCCTGGTTTTAGGTACAACGAGGAGCTCCTGCATCCCCAGGGACAGTGACGCAGAACCGACTCTGCCAGCAGCTTTTGCAAAACAGTCTGAGGCTTCTCTCTGAGAGGGAGGTTGGGGTGCTGTTTGCTCTCCTCTAAACCTCCAAAAACCATCAAAAGCTGTCAAGGTGAGAGAAAGCAGATGAAAGAACATAAAACCCCCCAGAGAACAAAAGGCTGAAAAAAACAGTTTCCTGAAAAAAAAAAAAGGGCTCACCCCCTTGAGGGGAGCGGGAGGACCTAACTCAGGGAACATCATTGTCCGAAAACCCACGTGGCAGGCCCCTCCCCCAGAAAACCAACCAGGAAGGAAGAAAAAAAAAAAAAAAAAAGACTACAAGAGAACAATCACCACTACTTCATAAATACAACTTTTATTTTTAACTCTTTACCAATATTCTGGTTCTTTTTTTTTATACATACAGATAATTTTTTAACCTATTTACCATCACACTGAGATGTCCAGTACATCAAATTCTTTAATAACCTTCTAACCTGAACTTTTTGATACATACACCGTGTTTTTCTTTTGTTTTTCTATTTTTTTTAATTCTTATTTAATTTTAACTTAGTTTAGTCTAGTTTATTCTTTTTTAATTTTTATTTTCTACTATACATATAGAGTTAAACTTCAAGGTAATCCCCTTTCCCCAGTCAATGCTACCCCTATAGGCAAACCAGTTTCTAATCCCCCTGTAACTTAGGAAAGTTGAGTCCCTTAACAAAAACATCAAGATACCTTCAGGAAGAATCAAAATAACCTTCCTCACCCACACTAAGAATCTATAACCATTCTCCCAATTTTTCCTTCTGTCAGTGTTTCTGTGAATTTGTGTTTGTCCTGATAATATATAAACCTTATACTTGGGGTTCTTTCTGATGAGGTTCTTCCCTTTTTTTTTTTTTTTTTTTTGCTTATATATACATATTTTTTTCTCTTGTCATATACTTTTATCACTCTTTTTGTCTGTCTGTTTTTGTTTGTATACTCCACAAATCTTACCTTGTGGCCCATTTGGGCTGAGCCTTCTCTTTTATCTTCCCTTTTTTTCCTATCTCTCTCTCTCTTTTTTTTTTTTCCTTTTTTCTTTCCCCCTTTTTTTTTCTTTCTTCTTCTCTATTTCTTTTTCTTTTCGTTTTTCTCTCATTTGGGTGGGGAATCCTGATTGCACAGAAGCGTTCCAGGGTGCACATTGACTGCACCACAATCGATAAGTCCAGCTGCATCTGTTTAGTTATCTCTTACCAAAATGACTAGGAGGAGGAATACCCAACAGAAGAAAAATACAGAGGATGAGCCTTCTGCAACAGAGCTAATGGCTATCGACATAGACAATATGTCAGAAAAGGAATTCAGACTAACAATTATCCAGGCAATAGCTAGGTTGGAGAAAGCCATGGATGACCAAACAGAATTGATTAGGGCAGAACTGAAAGCCACCAGGGATGATGTTCACAATGTTAGGGCAGAACTGAAAGCCACCAGGGATGATGTTCAAAATGCTCTCAATGAGTTCCAATCCAATCTAAATTCTCTAAAAGCTAGGGTAACTGAGACAGAAGATAGAATTAGTGATCTGGAGGACAAACAGATAGAGAGAAAGGATCAGGAGGAAGCCTGGAACAAACAGCTCAGAAGCCACGAAAACAGAATCAGGGAAATAAACGATGCCATGAAATGTTCCAACGTCAGAATTATTGGAATCCCTGAAGGGGAAGAAAAAGAAAGAAGTCTAGAAGATATAGTGGAAGAAGTTGTCTATGAAAATTTTCCCAATCTCACGAATGGAAACAACGTTCGTGTACTAGAGGCAGAAAGATTTCCTCCCAAGATTTTAGATTCTCAAAAGTCCTCACAGCACCTTATCATTAGAATGGGGAATTTTGTTTCAAGAGAGACCCTCTTAAAAGCAGCTAGGACAAAGAAGCTTCTTACATACAGAGGAAAGCCCATTAGAATAACGTCAGACCTTTCCACAGAGACCTGACAAGCCAGGAAGGGCTGGCAAAATATATTCAGAGTACTAAATGAGAAGAACATGCAGCAAAGAATACTCTATCCAGCAAGACTGACATTTAAAATGGATGGAGAGATAAAGAGTTTCCAAGACTGGCAAGGCTTAAAAGACTATGCAACCACCAAGCCGACACTGCAGGAAATATTAAGGGGGGGTCCTATAAGAGAGAAAAAATCCTAAGAATATGATTGAACAGAAATATAGAAACAATCTATAGACAGAAAGACTTCAAAGGCAACACGATGTCAATAAAAACCTATCTCTCAATAATCACTCTCAATGTGAATGGCTTAAATGTGCCCATAAAACGACACAGGGTTGCAGATTGGATAAAACGACAGGACCCATTCATATGTTGTCTACAAGAGACCCATTTTGAACCTAAGGATACACCCAGACTGAAAGTGAAGGGATGGAGAAGCATCTTTCATGCCAATGGGCCTCAAAAGAAGGCCAGAGTAGCGATTCTCATATCAGATAAATTAGATTTTAAACTAAAGACTGTAGTCAGAGATACAGAAGGACACTACATAATTCTTAAAGGGACTATCCGCCAAGACGATTTAACAATTGTGAATATCTATGCCCCCAATATGGGAGCACCCAATTACATAAGAAAACTATTAATCAAGATAAAGAGTCATATTGATACGAATACAATAATAGTAGGAGATCTTAATACGCCTCTCTCAGAAATAGATCATCGAAGCAGAAAATTAATAAAGAAATAAGAGCATTGAATGAAACATTGGACCAGATGGACCTCATCGACGTATACAGAACATTCCACCCTAAAATAACAGAATATTCATTCTTCTCAAGTGCACATGGAACCTTCTCCAGAATAGACCACATACTGGGTCACAAAGCAGGACTCAACCGATACCAAAAGACTGACATTATTCCCTGCATATTCTCCGATCACAATGCTTTGAAACTGGAGCTCAATCACAAGGAAAAGTTCAGAAGGAACTCAAACACCTGGAAGCTAAAGACCACCTTGCTTAAGAATGCTTGGATCAACCAGGAGATCAAAGATGAACTTAAACAATTCATGGAAACCAACGAGAATGAAGACACCTCGGTCCAAAACCTATGGGATACAGCAAAGGCGGTTCTAAGGGGGAAATACATAGCCATCCAAGGCTCCCTCAAAAACATTGAAAAATCCAGAATACACCAGCTGTCTCTACACCTTAAAGAACTGGAGAATCAACAACAAATCAAACCAACTCCACATGCAAGAAGGGAAATAATCAAGATTAGAGCAGAGATCAATGAGGTAGAAACGAGAGATACAGTAGAACGTATCAATGAAACTAGAAGCTGGTTTTTTGAAAGAATCAATAAGATCAATAAACCATTGGCCACACTAATCCAAAAGAAAAGAGAGAAAGCCCAAATTAATAAAATTATGAATGAAAAGGGAGAGATCACAACTAACACCAAGGAAATAGAAACAATCATCAGAAATTATTACCAACAGTTATATGCCAATAAGCTAAGCAACCTAGATGAAATGGATGCATTCCTGGAAAACTACAAACTCCCAAAATTGAACCAGGAAGAAATTGACAACCTGAATAGACCTATATCTAGTAATGAGATTGAAGCAGTGATCAAAAACCTCCCAAAAAACAAGAGCCCAGGACCTGACGGATTCCCTGGGGAATTCTACCAAACTTTCAAAGAAGAAATAACACCAATTCTCCTGAAGCTGTTCCAAAAAATTGAAGCAGAAGGAAAACTTCCAGACTCTTTTTATGAAGCCAGCATTACCCTGATCCCTAAACCAGGCAAAGACCCTACCAAAAAGGAGAATTTCAGACCAATATCACTGATGAATATGGATGCAAAGATTCTCAACAAGATCCTAGCAAACAGGATCCAGCAGCACATTCAAAAGATTATCCACCATGACCAGGTGGGATTCATCCCTGGGTTGCAAGGTTGGTTCAACATTCGCAAATCAATCAGTGTGAAAGAACACATCAATAAGAGAAGAGAGAAGAACCACATGGTCCTCTCAATTGATGCAGAAAAAGCATTTGACAAAATCCAGCATCCGTTCCTGATGAAAACGCTTCAAAGTATAGGGATAGAGGGAACATTCCTGAACTTCATAAAATCTATCTATGAAAGACCCACAGCAAATATCATCTTCAATGGGAAAAAGCTTGCAGCCTTCCCGTTGAGATCAGGAACACGACAAGGATGCCCACTCTCACCACTCTTGTTCAACATAGTATTAGAAGTTCTAGCAACGGCAATCAGACAACAAAGAGAAATAAAAGGTATCCAAATTGGCAAGGAAGAAGTCAAACTCTCTCTCTTCGCAGATGACATGATTCTTTATATGGAAAACCCCAAAGACTCCACCCCCAAACTACTAGAACTCATACAGCAATTCAGTAACGTGGCAGGATACAAAGTCAATGTACAGAAATCAGTGGCTTTCTTATACACCAACAATGAAAATACAGAAAGGGAAATTAGAGAATCGATTCCATTTACTATAGCACCAAGAACCATAAGATACCTGGGCATAAACCTAACCAAAGAAGTAAAGGACCTGTACTCGAGGAACTACAGAACACTCATGAAAGAAATTGAAGAAGACACAAAAAGATGGAAGACTGTTCCATGCTCTTGGATTGGAAGAATAAACATTGTTAAAATGTCTATACTGCCTAGAGCAATCTATACTTTTAATGCCATTCCGATCAAAATTCCACCGATATTTTTCAAAGAGCTGGAGCAAATAATCCTAAAATTTGTATGGAGCCAGAAGAGACCCCGAATTGCTAAGGAAATGTTGAAAAACAAAAACAAAACTGGTGGCATCACGTTACCCGATTTCAAGCTTTACTACAAAGCTGTGATCACCAAGACAGCGTGGTACTGGCATAAAAACAGACACATAGACCAGTGGAACAGAGTGGAGAGCCCAGATATGGACCCTCAACTCTATGGTCAAATAATCTTCAACAAAACAGGAAAAAATTTTCAATGGAAAAAGACAGTCTCTTCAATAAATGGTGCTGGGAAAACTGGACAGCGATATGTAGAAGAATGAAACTCGACCATTCTCTTACACCATACACAAAGATAAACTCAAAATGGATAAAAGACCTCAATGTGAGACAGGAATCTATCAGAATCCTAGAGGAGAACATAGGCAGTAACCTCTTCGATATCAGCCACAGCAACTTCTTTAAAGATATGTCTCCAAAGGCCAAGGAAACTAAAGCAAAAATGAACTTTTGGGACTTCATCAAGATCAAAAGCTTCTGCACAGCAAAGGAAACAGTCAACAAAACAAAGAGGCAACCCACGGAATGGGAGAAGATATTTGCAAATGACAGTACAGACAAAAGGTTGATATCCAGGATCTATAAAGAACTTCTCAAACTCAACACACACAAAACAGATAATCATATCAAAAAATGGGCAGAAGATATGAACAGACACTTCTCCAATGAAGACATACAAATGGCTATCAGACACATGAAAAAATGTTCATCATCACTAGCCATCAGGGAGATTCAAATTAAAACAACATTGAGATACCACCTAACACCAGTTAGAATGGCCAAAATTAGCAAGACAGGAAACAACGTGTGTTGGAGAGGATGTGGAGAAAGGGGAACCCTCTTACACTGTTGGTGGGAATGCAAGTTAGTGCAGCCACTTTGGAAAACAGTGTGGAGATTCCTGAAGAAATTAAAAATAGAGCTTCCCTATGACCCTGCAATTGCACTGCTGGGTATTTACCCCAAAGATACAGATGTAGTGAAAAGAAGGGCCATCTGTACCCCAATGTTTATTGCAGCAATGGCTACGGTCGCCAAACTGTGGAAAGAACCAAGATGCCCTTCAACGGATGAATGGATAAGGAAGATGTGGTCCATATACACAATGGAGTATTATGCCTCCATCAGAAAGGACGAATACCCAACTTTTGTAGCAACATGGATGGGACTGGAAGAAATTATGCTGAGCAAAATAAGTCAAGCAGAGAGAGTCAAGTATCAAATGGTCTCACTTATTTGTGGAGCATAACAAATAACATGGAGGACATGGGGAGATGGAGAGAAGAGGGAGTTGAGGGAAACTGGAAGGGGAGATGAACTATGAGAGACTATGGACTCTGAAAAACAACCAGAGGGTTATGAAGGGGCGGCAGGGGGGTGGGGGAGGGTGGGAGGTTGAGGAACCAGGTGGTGGGTAATAGGGAGGGCAGGTACTGCATGGAGCACTTGGTGTGATGCCAAAACAATGAACACTGTTATGCTGTAAATAAACAAATAAAAATAAATATAAAAAAAAGTGTAGATCTGACTAATAAATAGTTTACATGTTTAGAAGGCTTCATCCTTGAATGTAGAGCTATCTAATATATTTATGGTATAATTTGGTAAAATTGATTAGTTGCAAAGCATAAATGGATTTGGGAACAATTTTTATATCACTGAGCTTCAATGAGGTCATCCTATAAAGAGTGTTTATGCATAGAGCTGAGAAAACCCAGAGATGTAATGATGTCTTATTTTATGTCTCCGTTAGAGAAAATTATGCTAGTTCAGGATTGTCTGAGTATCTCTCTTTAGTCACAGAATAAAATAAGAATCTAGGGAGTATCGAAACTGATATTTGAAGACAAAAAGCAAAAAAAAAAAAAAAAAAAAAAAAAAAAAAAGCAAAAAAAAAAACAACAAAACCAAAAAAAAAACCTTCCTTTTTACAACCTCTCTGTTCTCAATAAAAACTCTTACTATTGTCATTAGTAATCATAAAGACTGATGTTCCATTTTCCTTCTTATCTTTTCCTCTTGAAATAACAAAAGATGCAACATTAACTTTTGTGGATCATATTTGATTTACCTCTTCCTAGATACCAAAAATTTGGGGGATTTATTTTGTAAATCAATTAGAACTGTACAAAAATCCTATTCCTTCTGTTCATGTAGTGAGGGATGCCTAAAGCCACAGGATATGGGGATTATTAGATATGCTTTTCTGAGGAGGAAATACGAAGACAAAAATGGCCTGCCTGAAGTTACAGTTTATAGAATGGAAAAAGGCACAGACAATTAAAAGATGGAGCTACTTAGGGCAAATTACTTGCAATCCAGCTGCAGCTAAATGAGCTTCTTGATGAGGAAGTCAAATTTATGTTGTTTCAAACCACGGAGAGACATTAAAGAAGTTGAAAGGTGAGCAAAATGTTAGTACAATTGGATCCAGATAGGTTGATAAGAGAAGTTATAGAGGCAATTTAAACAATGTCTTCTGAAACACACATAAGCAGGCATGTGTGCACACGTGCATGCTCGCACACCCCCAACTCCACAGAATCATACACAAAACACCTCAAAATGGAAGACTGTATGATTACATACACTTTCAGCTTCCGTTTATATTTTACGTAGATGCCCTTCTCATCATAAAAGTCCTGTGGCTTAAGAAGCTCAATCACAGAATGTAATCATTTTCCCCCAAATCTGCAATTTACTAGAGACATTTTAATTGAAAATTATGTATTGTTTAAACTCCAAACAACTGTGTTTTCACTTTGTTTCTCCCCGCCCTAAATTATCCCTTGGCAACTCTTTGAGTTGATTTTGAAAGAATATATTTGATAATGAATTCAGAACTTACACAAAGAACAGAAACCATGTGAAAGCTTCAAATGTGAAATATCACATTTCTTTCTTTATTGCTAGATATAAATTTTTGCATTCAGGGCTGCATGCCTCATTTTCACTGAAAGCAGAGTATTATCTACATATATCTGTCTGAATGGAATGACTTTAAGGATTTTGTAATTTTGAAAAGGCATCAAGCTAGGCTATCCTTCATCCCATTTCTGTTGCATTGGAATGTTAGGCATAACAAGGTAGACAAAAGAAAGGTATAATGGAGATCCTAATGGGGCCATTAGCAAGTTCAAGTATATGTAGAAAGAGATACTTTCCTGCTGGCGTTTTCCCTTATCTTGATTTCCTTCTTTTTCCTTGCATTCAAGTTTTTCATGAACAGAATCAGGGAATGGGGTGCGGAATTAACAGTTCCTGTCTGAAAAAGACAAAAACGAACAAAAACACCTTTCTTCTTCAAATGATCCACTTCAGGAAGTGAAACTTCTCTAATAATTAAGAACTGAAAAGGATAATAAAGAAAATGCCCATATTTAGAGCAATAAATACCAATGCAATTCGATGCTGGCAGGTTTTCTTACAGTTGAAGTGTAATATTGTCAGCATTGCCCTCGCCAGGTCTGCCATTAAAAAACAGTGCAGGAAAATGCCCATCGGCCCACAGTAGTAACAAAGAGGTCCTTTCTCCATCTGACATTGTCCAGCTACCTTTCTCATTTAATGAAATGTGGAGAAATTAAGTAGAAAATACTCTATAGGGCACTGAGGAGCGGTTTGGCCCTGAAAATGTAATTTGTATCTTTGCTTTTTCCCAATGAGTTATACATTTTCAGTGGCATATTTTAAGCATTTTTGGAAAGTGTCTCATTATATTAAACATTGACCACAGAAGCATTTGGCCATTAAAGCCATATCACCTGAAAGTGATGGGATTTCCAAATTCTCCCTGAATCAGCCTGGTAAGATCCTAAAGAAAGTAGCACATAAATATACAGGATAAAGTTCATTATTAACTGTCCTATTAACAGTTAACTGAGTGACCAAAAATGGGCATGAGTGACTTTTTTATTAATGACATCTTAATTGTGAGCCTAGTGAGGTAGATCTGCTTTTAATGAGCATAAAGGAGGACCTGATCAAGCACTCCTCGAGTCTGAAGCAGCTAAATTCACAACTGAAGTAAATACTAGTAAAACCATGGAAGCAGAATCAAGTGACCTGGATTCCACTCTGCACGCCATCATTATCTGGCTAGAAAACTCCATGCACATTGTCTATCCTCCTGAAAAATGCTTCTTCATGCACAAAGTGAAAGGGTTGAACTAAGTAATCACTAAGATTCCTAAAACTTTGTGAGTCTAAAAATACTTCCATTACCCTAGTTTGTTAATTCGTTAGAGGGGAAAAAAAAAACTAATAGAAAGTGAAAATAATGGGGCACCTGGGTGGCTCAGTGGGTTAAATCCTCTGCCTTCAGTGCAGGTCATGATCCCAGGGTCCTGGGATGGAGCCCCGCATCAGGCTCTATGCTCAGTAGGGAGCCTGCTTCCCCCTCTCTCTCCATCTGCCTGCCTATCTGCCTATTTGGGGTCTCTGTCTGTCAAATAAATAAACAAAATCTTAAAAAAAAAAAAGAGAGAAAATCTTTGTATCTTTTTTTAAAAGAATAATTTATTTATTTGAGAGAGAGAGAGAAAGAGAGAGTAAGTGGGGGGAAGGGCAGAAGGAGAGAATCTTCAGGCAGACTCCCCTCTGAGCACAAAGCCCAAAGCTGGCTCCATCCCACGACCTGTGTATGAGATTATGACCCAAGCCAAAACCAAGAGTCAGACACTCAACCAACTGAACCACTCAGGTGTTTTGAAAATCTTCGTATTCTTATGTGGAACCGGGACCCATACCTACTTTAGGAAGAGCTGGTTCAGTAATGAGTCCCTGAGGTCCTGGGTTGCAGGCTGCAAAGAAGATAGTCTCATAGCATTTGGATAAATTGCCTCTTTCTTCTATACTTAAAGTCCTTAGAAGTTATGGTAAATTGCTTATTTCACCCAGGTCTGTAACACATTATGTCAAAATATGTTCATACTTGCCCCCACAGTGCTGCTATATCATGCATCTTTAGGGAAATGACTATGCCTTTTAACTTATATCTCATTGTACATAATAAAATTCCCATCACAACTTCACTGGCCTTATTTCTCACTACTTTCCTCCTTGGTTTCTGTCATCCAGTCATGCAGTTGACTTCTTTTGGTTTTCACTTCTTTTGGTTTCTTAAATTTGTGACTTTGACTCCAGATTATGTTATTTGTCCTGTTTTTGAATGATATCTTACCCTTTTAATCCCCCAGCTCCAACATACACACCCTTCACCTTGCAAATTCTTCCTAATCTTTCAGAACTCAACTTTACTATCTCTCAGATCTCCTTGAACAAGATCTTCTTAATAATTCTCCTTTGTAAAAAAAAATAATAATAATAATAATAATAATAACCAATTTTAATTATCTAATTGGTTATGTGTATCACTTATGTACTCCTGTGTAACAACCCATCACAAAATTCATTGGCTTCAAAAAAAAAAAAACCAAAGAAACAAAAATATATATATTATTGCTCAAATTCTACAGGTTGGTCATGGATTTCATTTGCTGGTCACTCTCAGACTCATTCAACAACAAGACCAAAATGGCTTTATTCATAAATGTGGAAGTTGGTGGTGATGAAATCTCTTTCTCCAGTATATTAAACAGGCTTTTATACATCACAAGAACAGAAATCGTGAGGCAACTTAAGATCTAGGATCCAGAATTCACACACTAAACTTGTGTTTCATTCTCTTAGCCAAAGCAATTAACAAGGCCAACCCCCACCCCCATTCAAGGAGATGGAGAGACAGATTTCACATTTTCTTGGAAGAAACAGAAATATCATACTGCATAAGGCATGGACAAAAAAGGCATGATTCATTTGGGGCCATTTTTTAAACTCTACAACATTATGTATAATTATTCATTTAATTTCTATTTTCCCAACTGGAACATCAGTATTTGTAAACAGGTACTATGATTTTTTTAATTGAAGTATAATTGACATACATTATTTTATTATTAGTTTCAGGTGATTCAACATTGTATGTATTATGAAGGGATTGCCACAATAAGTTGTGGCCATCTATCACTATATGAAGGTAATAAATACTATTAACTGTATTCCCCATCCTACATATTATATCCCAATGACCTATAATTTAATTTAATAACCAGAAGTTTGCACTTCTTCATCTATTCATCCATTTCACCCCACCTTTCCAATCTCCTTCCTTTCTAGCAACCACCAATCTGTTCTCTGTATCTATGAAACTGGGTTTTGTTTCATTTTTTAGATACCATATATAAGTGAAATCATGCAGAATTTGTATTCTCCGTCTGACTTATTCCACTTAGCATTAAACCCTCCAGTTTCATTCATGTTTCCATGTTGTTTAAAATGGCAAGATTTTATTTTTATGGTTGAATCATATCCCACTGTGTGTGTATGTATGACATCTTTTTTACCTATTTATCTGTTGATGGATGCAGGTGTTTTCCATATCTTGCCTATTGTAAATAATGCTATAGTAAACATGGAAGTGCAAATATATTTTAGATTTTTTTTTTTCTTCAGATAGATACCTAGAAGTGGAATTTCTGGACCTTATTGTAGCTTTATTTCTATTTTTTAAAATATTTTTTTATTTTTTAATAACATATAATGTATTATTAGCCCCAGGGGTACAGGTCTGTGAATCACCAGGTTTACACACATCACAGCACCCACCATAGCACACACCTTCCCCATTGGCCATAACCTAATCACCCTCTCCCTACGCCCCCACTCCCCAGCAACCCTCAGTTCGTTTTGTGAGATTAAGTCTCTTATGGTTTGTCTACCTCCCAATTCCATCCTGTTTCATTTTTTTTCCTTCCCTACCCCCCAAACCACCTGCCCTGTCTCTCAAATTCCTCATATCAGAGAGATCATATAATTGTCTTTCTCTGACTGACTTATTTTGCTCAGCATAATATCCTCTAGTTCCATCTATGTCATTGCAAATAGTTAGATTTCATTTGTTTTGATGGCTGCATAATATTCCATTATATATATATACATACATATATATGTATGTATATATATACCACATCTTTATCGATTCATCTGTTGATGGACATCTAGGTTCTTTCCATAGTTTGGCTATTATGAACATTGCTGCTATAAACATTTGGGTGCACATTGCCCCTTTGGATCACTACATTTGTATCTTTAAGGTAAATAACCAGTAGTGCAATTGCTGGGTCATACGGTATCTCTATTTTCAACTTTTTGAGGAACTTCCCTGCTCTTTTCCAGAGTAGTTGCATCAGCTTGCATTCCCACCAATAGTATAGGAGGGTTCCCCTTTCTCCACATCCTCCCCAGCATCTGTCATTTCCTGACTTGTTAATTTTAGCCATTCTGACTGGTGTGAGATGGTTCTCTTTGTGGCTTTGATTTGTATTTCCCTGATGCCAAGTGATGTTGAGCAATTCGTCATGTGTCTATTGTCCTTCTGGATGTCTTCTTTGCAGAAATGTCTGTTCATGTCCTCTGCCCATTTCTTGATCAGATTATTTGTTCTTTGGGTGTTGAGTTTGATAAGCTCTTTACAGATTTTGGATACTAGCCCATTACCTGATATGTCATTTCCAAATATCTTCTCCCATTCTGTCAGTTGTCCTTTGGTTTTGTTGACTGTTTCCTTTGATGTGCAAAAGCTTTTGATCATTTTTGCCCTTGCATCCCTTGCAGTTGGCGATGTTCCTAGAAAGAAGTTGCTGAGGCTGAGGTTGAAGAAGTTGCTACCTGTGTTCTTCTCAAGGATTTTGATGGATTTCTGTCTTCATCCATTTTGAGTCTATTTTCATGTGTGGTTTAAGGAAATAGTCCAATTTCATTTTTCTGCATGTGGCTGTCCAATTCTCCCAACACCATTTGTTGAAGAGACTGTCTTTTTTCTATCAGACATTCTTTCCTTCCTGCTTTGTCAAAGATTAGTTGACCATAAAGCTGAGGGTCTATTTCTGGGATCTCTATTCTATTCCATTGATCTATGTGCCTGTTTTTGTGCCAGTACCATACTGTCTTGATGATGACAGCTTTGTTATAGAGCTTGAAGTCTGGAATTGTGATGCCACCAACTTTGGCTTTCTTTTTCAATATTCCTCTGGCTATTCGAGGTCTTTTCTGGTTCCATATAAATTTTAGGATTAATTGTCCCATTTTGCTGAAAAATGGATGGGATTTTTGATAGGGATTGCATTAAATGTGTAGATTGATTTAGGTAGCATAGACATATCACAATATTTGTTCTTCCAACCCATGATCATGGAACATTTTTCCATTTCTTTATGTCTTCCTCAATTTCTTTCATGAGTTCCATATAGTTTTCTGAGTATAGATTCTTTGCCTCTTTGGTAAGGTTTATTCCTAGGTATCTTATGGTTTTGAGTGCAGTTGTAAATGGGATTGACTCCTTAGTTTCTCTTTCTTCTGTCTTGTTGTTGGTGTAAACCAATGCAACTGATTTCTGTGCATTGACTTTATATCCTGACACTTTACTGAATTCCTGTACAAGTTCTAGCAGATTTGGAGTGAAGTCTTTTGGGTTTTTCCACATATAGTATCATATCATCTGCAAAGAGTGATAGCTTGGGGGCGCCTGGGTGGCTCAGTGGGTTAAAACCTCTGCCTTCTCAGGGTCCTGGGATTGAGTCCCACATCAGGCTCTCTGCTCAGTGGGGAGCCTGCTTCCTGTTCATTCTTTGCCTATCTCCTCTGCCCACTTGTGACCTCTGTCTGTCAAATAAATAAAAATCTTAAAAAAAAAAGTGATATTTCGACTTCTCTTTTGCTGGTTCAGATGCCTTTAATTTCTTTTTTTCTTTTTTTCTTTTTTTTTTTTGTCTGATTGCTGAGGCTAGGACTTCTATTACAATATTGAATAGCAGTGGTGATAATGGACATCCCTGCCGTGTTCCTGACCTTAGGAGGAAAGCTCTCAGTTTTTCTCCATTGAGAATATTAGCAGTGGGTTTTTCATAGATGGCATTGATGATATTGAGGTATGTGCCCTCCATCCCTACACTTTGAAGAGTTTTGGTCAGGAAAGAATGCTGTGCTTTGTCAAATGCTTTTTCAGTATCTATTGAGAGTATCATAGGGTTCTTGTTCTTTCTTTTATTAATGTATTGTATCACATTGATTTACCAATATTGAACCAACCTCGCAGCCCAGGAATAAATCCCACTTGATCGTGGTGAATAATCCTTTTAATATACTGTTGGATCCTTTTGGCTAGTATTTTGGTGAGAATTTTCTCATCTGTGTTCATCAAAGATATTGGTCTATAATTCTCTTTCTTAATGGGATCTTTGTCTGGTTTTGGGATCAAGGTAATGCCGGCCTCATAAAATGAGTTTGGAAGTTTTCCTCCCATTTCTATTTTTTGGAACAGTTTCAGGAGAATAGGAATTAGTTCTTCTTTAAATGTTTGGTAGAATTCCCCTGGGAAGTCATCTGGCCCTGGGCTTTTGTTTGTTTGGAGATTTTTGATGACTGTTTCAATCTCCTCTCTGGTTATGGGTCTGTTCAGGTTTTCTATTTCTTCCTGGTTCAGTTGTGGTAGTTTATACATCTCTAGGAATGCTTCCATTTCTTCCAGATTGTCCAATTTGTTGGTGTATAGTTGCTCATAATATGTTCTTATAATTGTTTGCTTGTATTTCTTTGGTACAAAGAATTTGGTTGTGATCTCTCCTCTTCCATTCACAATTTTATTTATTTGGGTCCTTTCTCTTTTCTTTTTGATAAGTCTGGTCAGGGGTTTATCAATCTTATTAACTCTTTCAAAGAACCACCTCCTAGTTTCATTGAATTGTTCTATTGGTTTTTAGTTGTTGTTTTTTTTAATTTTTTGTTGTTTTTTTGTTTTGTTTTGTTTCTATTTCATTGATTTCTGCTCTGATCTTTATTATTTCTCTTCTCCTGCTGGATTTAGGCTTTCTTTGTTGTTCTTTCTCCGGCTCCTTTAGGTGTATAGGGTTAGTTTATGTATTTGAGACCTTTCTTGTTTCTTGAGAAAGCCTTGTATCACTATATATTTTTCTGTCAGGACTCCCTTTGCTGTGTCCCACAGATTTTGAACTGTTGTTTTCATTATCATTTTTCCATGCTTTCATTATTTCATAATTGTTTTCATTATCATTTGTTTCCATGAATTTTTTCAATTCTTCTTTAATTTCCTGGTTGACCCATTCATTCTTTAGTAGGATGCTCTTTAGCCTCCATGTGTTTGGGTTTTTTCCAAATTTCCTCTTGTGACTGAGTTTGAGTTTCAGAGCATTGTGGTGTGAAAATATGCAGGGAATGATCCCACTCTTTAGATACTAGTTGAGACCTGATTTATGACCCAGGATGTGATCTATTCTGGAGAATGTTCCATGTGCACTAGAGAAGAATGGGTATTCTGTTGCTTTGGGATGGAATTTTCTGAATATATCTGTGATGTCTCTCTGGTCCAGTGTGTCATTTAAGGCCTTTATTTCCTTTTTGATCTTTTGCTTAGATGATCTGTCCATTTCAGTGAGGGGGGTGTTAAAGTCCCTACTATTATTGTATTATTGTCGATGTGTTTCTTTGATTTTGTTATTAACTGGTGTATGTAGTTGACTGTTCCCATGTTAGGAGCATAGACATTTAAAATTGTTAGATCATCTTGTTGGAAAGATCCTTTGAGTATGATATATACTCATTTCTTATTATTGTCTATGGCTTAAAATCTAATTGGTCTGATATAAGAATTGCCGCCCCAGCTTTCTTTTGATGTCCATTAACATGGTAAATTGTTTTCCACCCCCTCATTTTAAATCTGGAGGTGACTTTGGGTCTAAAATGAGTTTCTTGTAGACAGCATATTAATGTTTGGGGTTTTTTTTGTTTGTTTGTTTGCTTTTTATTGTTGTTGTTGTTGTTGTTTTTCCCCATTCTGATACCCTGTGTCTTTTGATTGGGGCATTTAGCCCATTTACATTCAGGGTAACTATTGAGGGATATGAATTTAGTGACATTGTATTGTCTGTAAGGTGACTGTTCTGTATATTGTCTCTGTTCCTTTCTGGTCTACTACTTTTAGGCTCTCTCTTTGCCTAGAGGACCCCTTTCAATATTTCCTGTAGAATTGGTTTGGTGTTTACAAATTCTTTTAGTTTTTGCTTGTCCTCGAAACTTTTTATCTCTTCTTCTATTTTCAATGATCGCCTAACTGGATAGAGTATTCTTAGCTGCATGTTTTTCTCACTTAGTGCTCTGAATATATCATGCCAGTTCTTTCTGGCCTGCCAGGTCTCTGTGGATAAGTCTGCTGCCAATCTAATATTTTTACCATTGTATGTTACAGACTTCTTGTTCCAGGCTGCTTTCAGGATTTTCTCTTTGTCACTAAGACTTGTAAGTTTTACTATTAAATAACGGGGGGTGGACCTATTCTTACTGATTTTGAGTGAGGTTCTCTGCACCTCTTGGATTTTGATGCTTGTTCCCTTTGCTATATTAGGGAAATTCTCTACAATAATTCTCTCCAATATACCTTCTGCTCCCCTCTCTCTTTCTTCTTCTTCTGGAATCCCAATTATTCTAATATTGTTTCATCTTCTGGTATCACTTATCTCTCAAATTCTCTCCTTGTGGTCCAGTAGTTGTTTTTCTCTCTTTTGCTCAGTTTCTTTATTCTCTGTCATTTGATCTTCTATATCACTAATTCTCTCTTCTGCCTCATTTATCCTCACAGTAAGAGCCTCCATTTTTTATTGCATCTCATTAATAGCTTTTTTTTTTTTTTATTTCAGCTTGGTTAGATTTTAGTTCTTTTATTTCTCCAGAAAGGGCTTTTATTTCTCCAGACAGGGTTTCTCTAATATCTTCTTCCATGCCTTTTTTGAGTCCAGCTGGCACTTGAGAATCATCATTCTGAACTCTAAATCTGATATATTACTAATGTCTGTATTGATTAGTTCCCTAGCCTTCCATACTGCGTCTTGATTTTTTTTTTGTGTGGTGAGTTTTTCTGCTTTGTCATTTTACCCAGATAAGAATATATGAAGGAGAGAATAAAACACTAAAAGGGTGGAAAGACCCTAGAAAAATGTGCATTAATCAAATCAGAAAAGACCTCAAATCATGGGGGAGAGAAAGGAGGTAAAAAGAAGTTCAAAATTTTTTTTTCTTAAAAAGAAAAGAAAATATATATATTATACTGGAGACTGGTGAATAGAACAGAGCCCCCACTTAATTTTGGGAGTATTTTGGTCTCTTAGAAGAAACTACTGCCCAAAATTTTAAAGAAAGAAACACACACACACACACACACACACACACACACACAAATAAGGGTAAAGACAATGAAGGGGTGGACTATGACTACAAAGATGAAAATTTTTAAAAATTCTGAAAAAAGGAGTTGATAAGATATGTTGGTTGGGAAAAGAAAGAAAAAGAAAGTGGAGAGAATTTGTTTAGGCTGGAGACTACAGCAAAGCCCTGTGGTAGATTTACGGTATATTTAGATCTATTAGAAGAAGTTGTATCCCAAAATTTTTTAGAAGAAAAAACCCTATGTGTATACAAGATATAAAGTTAGATATAATGAAGGATAAAATATGACTATAATAATGAAAGTTCAAAAAGTTTTTTTTAATGAACGGTATTGTTAAGATAAACTAGTTTGAAAAAAAGTTAAAAGAGGAAAGAGTAAAAGTTAAAAAAAATTAGGATAAGAAAAAAATATTTAAAAAAAATAATTAACTTTACAGGACTAAAGAATCATGGGGAGAATGCCATGAATTCCATGCTTTGCTTTCTCCTCCTCTGGAATTCCACTGTTCTCCTTTATAAGTGAGCTTGGTCTTGGCTAGATTTCCTGCTCATCTTCTGGGGGAGGGGCCTGTTATAGTGATTCTCAAGTGTCTTTGCCAGAGGCAGAATTGCACCACCCTTGCCAGGGGCTGGGCTAAGTAATCTGCTCCATTCGCTCTCAGGAGCTTTTGTTCCCCGAATGCTTTCCTTAGAGTTCTGGAGGATGGGAATGGAAATGGCAGCCTCCCAATCTCTGTCCCGGAGGAGCTGAGAGCTCGGGCCCCACTCAGAGAAAAGCGCTCAATCACTCTTGTCTCCCTGGCCTCCAGCCACACTCCAAGTTCACCTGGCCTGTTACAGAGTGTCTCTGTCTCTGGCACTCAGCCCCAGCTGGAGTCTCCAAACCCAGCAAATCCCTGCTGCTCTTCCAGGTGTCTCCCCGGATCTGTCATTTGTGGGGTCCCTGCTCAAAAAGCAGTGGTCTGACTATGCCATGGATCTAAGGTAACCCAGAGTTGAGAGCTCATTCCTCAGCAATGTCTCTATAGTTGGCTTCCCCGCTCTAATACCTGTGAGCACAGACAACCCCAATCTTTCTGTGACCCCGAAGGACCTGAAACCACGCTGTCCTTGGGAGGGCTCCACCCCTGCTTAGCCTCTGGAGTGATGTCCATCAGTGGAGCAGACTTTTAAAAGTTTTGATTTTGTGCTCCATTGCCCTGCTGCTTGCCGGGAGCCAGCCCCTCCCCCTGCAGTCTATCTTCCCGTCGCTTTGGATTCACTTCTCTGCAGGTCCCACCTTTCAGAAAGTGGTTGATTTTCTGCTTCTAGAATTATTGCTCTTCTTCTCTTTGATCTCCTGTTGGATTTGTAGGTGTTTTGAATGATTTGATAAACTATCTAGCCGATCTCCTGCTACCTGATGTCATCTCAGCCTGCAAATCCTCCACCATCTTGACTCCTCCCTCCTATTTCTAATTTTTTTTTAGGGCCTCTATACTGTTTCCATAGTGGCTGCACCAATGTACATTCCCATCAATAGTGCACAAAGTTGCCCTTTTCCCCACATCCTTGACAACACTTGTTATTTCTTGTCTTTTTGATAATTGCCATTCTGACAGGTGTGAGGTGATATCTCATTTTGATTTTGATTTGCATTTCCCTGATGATTAGTAATGACATTAAGTATCTATTCATATGCCAATTGGCCATCTATATGTCTTTCTTCAGAAAAATGTCTGTTTAGATCCTTTGGCCATTCTCCCCCTCCCCCCGGCCATTTTTTAAACCAGATTGTTGTGGGACTTTTGTTATGACTTGTCACGAGTTCTTTATTTATTTTATCTATTACCATCTTATCAGATATATAATTTGAAAATCACCTCTCCCATCCAAATGTTGCCTTTTGATTTTGTTGATGGCTTCCTTCACTGTGCAGAAGCTTTTTATGTAGTCTCATTTGTTTACTTTTGCTTTTGTTTCCCTTGCTCTTTGGAGTCAGACACCCTCCCTGCCAAGACTGATGCCAGAAGCTTACAGCCTATATTTTCTCCTAGGAGTTTTATAGTTTTAGGTCTTACATTCAAGTCTTTAATCTATTTTGAGTTTATTTTTATATATGGTGTAAAATAGTGGTACCATGAATTTTTTAATCTCTGCCACATTACCAGTATTCACTGTAGTCTTTTGCATGTTCTAGGCATCTATAAATATTTGTTGAATGAATAATTCAATGAGTGAATCAATGAATGAGTGGCAAATTAATCAAAAAATAACAAACATTTCACAAACTTTTGCATATCGGAATAAAGTCTAATCTACAGAGAGCTATTTCTCTTCTTGACCCCAGAAAAGTAGAAACCCCATAGAGTTATCTGAGTTTACTTAGATTTTGTTGAGTGTCAGAGTGTTACATTAGTTTTTTATTGCTGTCATAACAAAAGGCCACAAATTTATTTCACTAAATTAAATTAATTCAACATAAATTTATGAGCTCACATTCTGTCAATCAGAAGTATTGCATGACTCCACTAGGTTCTCTGGTGAGATTTCTACAAGGCAGAAATCAAAGTATCACCTTGCTGGGTATTTATCTGTAGGAAGTGGAAAGAATCAACTTCTAGAATTAGTGAAGCTGATTAAAATTCAGTTATTTCCAATTGTCTAAGTCCAATTGACTAAGTCCTCCTTTCTTGCTGGGTGGTAGCTGGGAGTCATCCTCAGCTTTTCTAGGCTACCCATATTCCTTGTCACACAAACCCCTCCATCTTTAGGTCAGTGAAATTCATAGAGAACTTCTCATGTGCAAATTTCTCTAACTCTTTTTTCTGTCCTCAACTAGGAGAATCCTTAAAAAAAGGTTTTATGGGGGCGCCTGGGTGGCTCAGTGGGTTAAAGCCTCTGCCTTCAGCTCAGGTCATGATCCCAGTGTCCTGGGATCGAGGCCCGCATCAGGCTCTCTGCGTGGCAGGGAGCCTGCTTCCCCCTCTCTCTCTCTTTCTCTGCCTGCCTCTCTGTCTACTTGTGATCTCTGTCTGTCAAATAAATAAATAAAATTAAAAAAAAAAAGGTTTTATGTAATTAAATTGGGCCTACCTGGGTAATCTATGCAAATTGCATTATCTTAAAGTCAATTAGTTATTTTTTTAAAAGATTTTATTTATTTGATAGACAGAGATCACAAGTAGGCAGTGAGGCAGGCAGAGAGAGAGGAAGGGAAGCAGGCTCCCTGCTGAGCAAAGAGACAAATGCGGAGCTCCTTCCCAGGACCCTGAGACCAGGACCTGAGCTGAAGGCAGAGGCTTTAACCCACTGAGTCACCCAGGCACTCCTAAAGTCAATTGGTTATTAACCTTAATTAGATTTGCAAAGATATTTTTGCCACGTAATATAATATATGCACAGGTATGGCACAAGGGGGCAGAGGTCTGGGGCCAAAATTCTATCACAGATACTAAATAGCAATAAAGTTAAAGTTCTAGGAGGTAAAAAGACAATTTAGGGGGATGAATTTAGGAAAAGATGATTTCAGAACTCCAAGTCAGTCATGTTGTTTCTTCCCTAAAATCAACTACCATTTCATATGTCCACTGTAATGTATCCTACCTATTGACCTTGTAATCTGTGAAAATATTTGTTACACCAAATGATTTTAACCTAAGGTCTTGTCTCTGATAAGGATATCTGCAAGTTAGCACACATAGAACAAGTTGTGATATGAAAAGACAAAAGCCATTCAATGCTTATAGAATTTGGATTTCACAGTATTGGGGGCTGACGTGTGTCTCTTAAAATTCGTATATTGAGACTCTATACTCCAGTATCTCAAAATTTTGTGGATAGAGTCTTTAAAGAGGGGATTAAATTAAAATGAAGCCCTTAAAATGAGCCTTTACCTAATCTGACTGGTGTTCTTATAAAAAGAGGACATTGGAAATGCAGAGAAACAACAAGGATGTGCATGCATAGAGGAAAGACCTTGTGAGGACACCCAAGAAGGTAGCTATCTGCAAGGCAGAGAGAGAGGCCTCAGGAGAAATCAAATCTGCTTATACCTTGTCTTGGACTTCTACTCTTCAGAATTTGTGAGAAAATAAATTTCTGTTGTTTAAGGCATCCAATCTCTTGAATTTTGTTATAGAAACCCTAGCAAGCTAATACACAGGTGAAGGGATATTAAAAATGAACATCTTATAAACGGTCAGTGGTAAAAATTTATCAGAAATTTTATTAACATCATTTCATCTATTTAGATCTTTTTTAAAAAAGGAATTTAAAAACTTGGAAGAAAATTTAGATTGATTAGTTATCACTTCATCATTATTTTAAATTTCCCAGTGTCAGAGAAAAGATGATTAGACAATTATGTAATGTAATGTACTAATTGTTATAGCTGAGAAGAGTGTAAGACCAGTGTTGCTGCTATTCACATAACATTGTTCAGAATGGTAAAATGATGGGACTTTTGTTAACAGAATCACAGATAAATACTACCTGTGACACTGGTTGTCTATGCATTTAAAGCAATGTATTTTATAGTAAGTTTCTAATTGGAAATGCCTTTGTACTTAGGATTCATTCCTTCGTTCATTCATTCGACTAATATGTATTAAGTACCTACTTAATGTGCCAGTCACATATTTAGGCAACATTGTTATGTAGTGTAGATTAAGGCCTTAATGCATTTATGTTCAAGAAGATGGGAATAAGCAAACAGCAGGCACTATGATGTTATTAGAATATAGAGAGTAAATATGGGTGTTATTTTATATATGAAACATATAAAATTTGTTTATATATTTTTATATATGGTCAAAGAGGGATACAGTGGTGCTCATGCCTCAACATAGACTTTAATAAAGAGGCAAATATTCATTCAAATATTTGGGGAGAGAACTTTTCAGAGACAGGGACCAGCCAGTGCCAAGGCCTTATACCAGAAACAGTCTAAATTTGTGTGAGAGAAATAGGAATCAAGTTGCCTGAGAAGATGGGGAGAGAAATAATAGATGGAACTGGACTCTCAGAGACCATTTCTTGGAGGGCCATGAAGCCTGTAGCAAGGACTTCGGATTTTCCGCTTATTATAACAGAAGCCACTGGAAGGTTATAAGCAGGGGAGTAACATGATTTGACCTATGTTTTAAAAGGATTTCCCGGGATACTAGTTTAGATTGCATTGGAAAGGAAAAAGATGATTTAGAATAAAGCAGTGGCAGTGGTTGGACTTGGGATTTATTTTAAGTTGACACTATACTTAAAGAAACCAACTGGTCTCATTGGTTATAAGAAAAGTCATTCAGAGCAATTAATATATTTGACCTGAGCAAATAGGTGACTGGTGATGCCACTTTATGAAATAGGAATCAATAAAAGGAAATAAATTTGGGGAGAAAAGTTAAAAATCTTATTTGGCCATGTTAAAGTTTGAGAAAGCTGCAAGAGGTTTAACTATTGATAAATTGGCAGTTCAAAATAGGCCAGCATCCAGAGAAGTGGTTTGGAGCTAAAAATAACTGACAGTTGGGGCGCCTGGGTGGCTCAGCGGGTTAAAGCCTCTGCCTTCAGCTCGGGTCATGATCCCGGGGTGCTGGGATCGAGCCCCGCATCGGGCTCTTTGCTTGGCTGGGAGCCTGCTTCCTCCTCTCTCTCTGCCTGCCTCTCTGCCTACTTGTGATCTCTATCTGTCAAATAAATAAATCTTTAAAAAAAAATAAATAAATAAATAACTGACAGTTTACTGGTACAAAAAAGGGTACTCATAGCCTTGAAAGCTAGTGTGATCATCTAGGAGGGGAAAAAGATGAAGAGCTGAAATTTGAGGATAAAATTCCAAGGATCTCCAAATTTGAAGACATTTACAGTAAACTTGACTTTTTTTTAAATTTACTGTTACCCATGTTTTTGTTGTTGGTGGTGTATTTCTGAAGTGAATGTCATGCATCATTTTGGAACAGAATATTTTTATCTTCCATTTATTTAAGCCACTCTTGCTCTCTAAATATACAGTATTTTCCTAAGAAAAGTTGAGTAGATCTGAGGGAGACCATGAAATTTTTGTATGCATGATTTTAAAGAAAAGCCTTTATAGCTTTCTTTAGTGGTCTCATAAACTCTAAGACCATGGTATTTTTGCCCATGAAAGAAACAAAGTTATTTAATGCAATATCACCAAATCCCTAAAATGGAATTGCTGTATTCAGCAAGTGTTTTTGAGCATTAACAATAAATTGCACATACCAATGTTTACTCTCCACACATTTTACTCTGATACAATGGAATAGGTTCTTCATTTAAACAGCAAAGCAATGTATTTTTTTTTATTCTGAAGGCAAGCAAAAATAAGAAAAAGAACTGTTTGAAGAAAATAATTTTAATATTTAAATAAATCTTCTCACTTGATTTTACTTATTACATATTAAGAACTTTTTATAAGAAAACAAACACTTATTTTTCTCCTTTAAAGGAGGTTATATAATTATAATTGTATATAGAAATGTATATATATATATGTATATATATAAATGTAAGAAAATATGGTATGTGGATTGTGGATTGAAAATGAAAGACAAGAGCAAAGAGAGACAATAAAATATATTTTTAAAAGAAAGAGTAGGAGTTGGAAAATTTAAAAATAAAAGGGGGGTGGTTAAGATATCTTATTGCTAAAAAATAGTTTTATAATAATTTCAAAAATACAAAAAAGCTGCCAGTGCATTAGCATATGAGAAAATGCATTCTAAATTTGATTTAAAAAGTGGTCTCTCTTAAAACATGAAGGTGAGAGCTGAATGTTTATTTATATTATGTTCTTACTGTTTATTTTATTCTGCAAAGTTCTGAAGGGAGAAGGTCAAAGTCACCTCTCTGAGGTTGCCCTCCAATGTATTCACTGATTTCCTGAGTGCAATTTTATAACTTAATTTCACTTACTCCAACTTGAGATTTTTGGGAAATGGGAGGGGACTTTTAAACCCATTAATAGCATTTAATAAGGTACTTTAGACATGAGCAATGTTTCATAGTCCATAGTAATTAAAGTTACCAGTAAATGTATATGTGTTCCAACTGGAAGATGTAAATTTACTTCAAGATTCTTGCACAACCCCATTGAATTTAGATATTTACAGAATGATCTAAGTTTTATAGCTATTATGTTAACTAGACCAATTGCTTATTTTATGACTTCAGAGAGTAGACACCACAACCATCATTTTGAAGGTGAATGCATTTCATTAGCCTGAAAATTTCCCTTACATTTGATTTTCTTTTAACATTACTTAGAGTAGTTACTTCCAAATTATGAACTAAAACTAGCTCTATTTCAAATCTAATTCAGGACACAGTCAAAATTTCTCATTCTAAAATCAACAAAGTATTATAATTTGGTCATTATTTCATAAAATTTTTATTTCATCACATATGCAGAAGGAAAAGGAAGCTTCATATCTATCAACAAACAAAGTTCTATTATGACATAATAATTGCAAAAGTGCATGGCAGAAAGACATAAAGTCTATTTCACCAATCCTTAAATGGTGTTACAAGTGTTGGAGCCTCCATTTTATTAATTTTTAAAGTAAGTCCACATATATTTAATTTCTATTATTGTATTAAGAAATGATTAGAGTATATTTCCGACAATATCAATGATCAAGTTTCTCTTTAAAAACAGGCTTACCTTGTTTGGGGTCTCTAGGTTTGGCTGTCATATTGGAGGCTGCCAGTAGGTGGCAATGCAATTTATGAAGACATTAGAAGAAAGAAAGCTGTGTGAAGGAAAACGTCTCTTAAAAAAACAATGCAATTTATTCTTGGTCACGGAACCAAGGCCAAACTGTAAGTTTTTGTTTGAATATCTTCTTAGGAAAATCTTTTTGTGTTACATTCTAGAATTCTTTTTCGTTTGGATGGAACAGACTAAAATTCATGAGCAGATGAAGAGAATGTTCTGAAAAGTATATGAATCTTCTAGCTCAGATATTTTAAATAAATACCTGCAATTAAATAAATTTAATTGGCTTGATTTATTTCTCTAATTGAATTGATAAATCCAAATAGACTTTGCATAGAATCAGCCAAAGGCTAGCACTATATGCCTCTGCTAAACATAGACATTGCTCTCAACTTTTACATTGTGCTTTACCCTTTAAAGGTGAAAAGGCAACAACTTTGTACCTCTCTTGCTCTGACAATCTAGTTGTTAATTAGCAGTGCTCTATATGGTTTGGTATATATATATATATACATATATATGTATATATATGTGTGTGTGTGTGTGTGTGTATATGTATACATATATATGTTGTGGGGTTTTTTTTTGTTTGTTTGTTTGTTTTTTTTTTGCTAAAATAACCTCATTGACTTCTTTTAGCCATGTAATCTGTTATTCAGAAGTTGTGGTAATGCTTTTAATAGTATTCTCCCATTCCCACTCTAAAAATGGTTTGCTGTTCTTATTTAGTAAATTAGACCAAACTTTGAGCACTAAATCATACTCTTTTAATTTCTACCACCATTTTGTTTCCTACCCAGGAGAACTATAGCCTTTCCAAGGCAGATTTATGTAGAAAAAGAACAGATAAGAAACAAGGTCTTAGACCAGCTCTTAGACCAACTCTACCTTTTATTACCTGGGCCAAATCATTTAACCCTTTGGAACCCCACATTTCTAGTCTGGAAAATGAAAGGATTATTGTAAATAATCTCTAAATCCTCTTCCAATTCTGCAACATTCTGGTTCTTTGTATAGGATTTCAAAGTGAGTCATCAACTTTATACTTCCTGTATTTTCTTTTCTAAATCAGTCTATGAATTGAATTGGCTTGAAAATAGCTTCACAAGAATAAATTGGTAAAACAGTATTTGAGTGGATCACTTGGAAGAGTTTTTTAAATTGTTATCAAAATATCTGTCTTTAAACTATAATCAATGTCAAATGGTTAGTTACATATATGAAATAATTTTCTTTGTACTGCCATCTTATTATTAAGAAAAGTAATCATGATTTTGCAATTTAAATACTTAAATATGGGCACTTGGGTTCACATGAATATCACATATTCTTATTCTTTATATTTTCTTCCCTCTTGTAAGTTTTCTTTCTGGTCCTTGTATAGACTAGCTATTCCATCTAAATGATTAATGAGATTTTTTTAATCTACTAAATCCTACAACTCCTAGCTCTAACTTTCTATGTGTAAGGAGAATTAGAAATTATCTTGCACTAGCAACACTATCCTTAAAAACAGTCTACCTAAATAAAAATAATGCATTCCATTTGTATGCTATGGTCTTTGGAAGGTACACATTAAATGTTTACAAATAATATACATGATACTTGTCAAGTTAGAGATATGGAATATTATTAGTTATGCTTTGTCTTCTACTTTTCTTGATTATGTTACTTTAACAAAAAATATATATTACATTATTGGGGAAAACACTGACCTATATGAATTAAGGGGGCCTTGGTTTCCTTCTTAGTTCTTAGTATCTAATATCTATGTGTACTTGGTCTAGTCATTTGAGATTTTATATATACATCATGAAGACCTAAATTATCCTTAAACTTCTTGCTAGTTCTTATTTCTGTATATGATGGAATATAACTCCTCCACTTCTCTTACTTCATTCAGTTTATTTCATAAATCTTCCTATTGTAGTGAAGAGAGAATCACAGAGATACTCACAAGGCTATCTCATGCACTCCCTTACATGGGTCCTTCAGGGACAATTTAACATTTCCTTTTCTTATATTGGATCCAAAGACAAGACCAAGTAAAAATGTGTATGATTCTTATTTTAGTTAAATTTAAATAGAAATCATTAAGCATTTAGAAAACTTTTACTTAGCAATCAAAATAATTGTATTGTATATCCAAGGAAAATAAAAATTGAAACTGGAGTGAATGATTGAGTAGTTGAATCACTACCTATGAAGATATTGCCAGTTTCTGCCAGAGAGGAAAGGATGTTCTATAAAGTCCCCACAGAAACCAGCATCTTTAGTATTCTAGTAAACATGGAAATGGATCCAATAACGATAGTGTTTAAGAATGAATACCTCTAGGGATGCCTGTTTGGCTCAGTTGGCTAAGTGGCCTACTCTTGGTAGGCCGTGATCTCTTAGTCATGAAAGTGAGTCCTGTGTTGGGCTCTGCACTCCACATGGAGTCTGCTTCAGAATTTCTCTCCCTCTCCTTCCAGCTCATGTTTTCTCTCTCTCAAATAAATAAATAAAATCTTAAAAAAAGAAAAAAGAACGAATTTCTCTTTATGTTCCAAAAGATTTTTTGTTAAATTTTGTAGGATGTTAAGGGCTTTGTGATTAAACTTGATGTGTTTTTGCAATAAACCAGTAGCTTAAATTCAGAGAAGACATAAAGAAACACAAGAAACAATGTACTCTATTGTTATCAGGTCTTTAGAAGCAAAGCTGAGAGTAGAACGCAACATTTCTTATTCTTATAGATAAGAGAAAAAAGATCATACCAAAAAAAGGGAAGAAAAAAAGAAAAGAAAAAGGAAGTAGTCTTATTAAAAAGTAGGCAGAGGACAGCAAAGGAAACAGTCAACAAAACCAAAAGACAACCGATAGAATGGGAAAATATATTTGCAAATGACATATCAGATCAAGGGCTAGTACCCAAAATCTATAAAGAAATTATCAAACTCAATATCTAAAGAACAAATAATCCAATCAAGAAATGGTCAGAAGATATGAACAGACTTTTCTGCAAAGAAGACATCCAGATTGCCAAAAGACACATGAAAATGTGCTCAACATCACTCGGTATCAGGGAAATACAAGTCAAAACCACAGTGAGATATCATATCACACCAGTCAGAATGGCTAAAATGAACAAGTTGAGGAAATGACAGGTGTTGGCAAGGATGTGGAGAAAGGGAAACCCTCCTACATTGTTAGTGGGAATGCAAACTTGTGTAGCCACTTTGGAAAGCAGTATGGAGATTCCTCAAAAAGTTGAAAAAAGAGCTACCCTATGACCCAGAAATCACACTACTAGGTATTTAGCCTAAATATACAAATGTAGTAATCTTAAGGGACACGTGCACCCGAAAGTTTATAGCGGCAATATCCACAGTAGCCAAACTATGGAAAGAGCCTAGATGTCCATCAACAGATGAATGGATAAAGAAGATGTGGTATACATATGCAATGGGATATTATGCAGCCATCAAAAACCCTCCAAATCTTGCCATTTACAATGACATGGATGGAACTATTGGGTATTATGCTAAGTGAAATAAGTTAATCAGAAAGACAATTATCATATGATCTCACTGATACTAGGAATTTGACAAGACAGAGGATCATAAGGGAAGGGACGGAAAAATGATACAAGGTGAGACCAGAGAGGGAGATGAACCATAAGAGACTCCTAATCTCAGGAAACAAACTGAGGGTTGTTGGAGGGGAGTAGGGTGGGAGGGATGCAGTGGCTGGGTAATGGATACTGGGGAGGGTATGTGCTATGGTGAATTGTGTGAGACTGATGAATCACAGACCTGTACCCCTGAAACAAACAATACATTATATCTTAATTAAAAAATAGGCAGAAGAATTGAATAGACATTTTTCCAAAGAAGACATACACATAGACAATAGCCTAAAAATATGGTCAACATCTCTGATCATCAGGGAAACAAATCAAAATAACAATGATATATCACTCTACATTGGCCAGAATGACCAATATAAAAAAGACAAAATATAACAGTGTTGGTGAGGATGTGGAGAAAAAAAGAACCCTTGTGTGCTATTGGTAGGAATGTGAATTGGTGCAGCCACTGTGGAAAACACTATGGAGTTTCCTCAAAAAATTAAAAATAGAAATATCCTAAGATCTAGTACTTCCATTACTGGATATTTATCCAAGGAAAATGAAAACACCAATTCAAAAAGATATATGCACCCTTATGTTTATCACAGCATTATTTACAAGAGCCAATATATGGAAGACATAAAAAAAGAATGAAATCTTGCCATTTAAATCAAAAAGGATTGGCCTTGAAAGTTTTAATGTTAAGTGAAAAAAAGGTCAGATAGAGAAAGACAGATACCATATGATTTCACTTCTATGTAGAATCAAAAAACAAAATCAGCGAATAAACAAAAAACAAAAAAAGACTCATAAATACAAAGAACACACTGGTGGTTGGCAGAGGGGAAAGTCTTGGGGGAGGTTAGGCAAGATGGGTAAAGAGGAGTGGGAGGTACAGGCTTCCAATAAAAACAAAACAAAAAACTACAATAATGAAAAGAATCAGAAGAAAGCTCATATACTAAACATCTGAACATGTAGCATGATAGCTAACCACACACACACAGAGAGAGAGAGAGAGAGACCACAAAATTAATTATACAGAAGTCATTTTGAGTTTGACACATTAAGTTTCTTCTTTAATTAAAGTAGAATAGACAAATGGGGAGAGATGTATATGTTGGGAGTATGAAGAGGGTGGGATATGAAGATCTATGACAAGACAACAAAGAATTTCAGATTTGATTTCATGTGAAATTGAGATTTTATACTAAGGTTTTATTTTTCAACATTGTTTTAAAATGTGTAGCCCTTTTTTTGTTTATTTTTCTTGTTAGGTTAGATATCTTTAGTTTGCAGAGCCAAAGCAAATCAGAAGTATGAGGTAGTGTAATTGATCAATCAGTATATTTGGCAGTCAATAGGTTGGTGAAGAGAAAGTCCTAGATTCAGAGTATCTGGATTCTTAATTATTAATGACTTAGGAAAACAACTCAGTTTTTCTGAGCCCTCCCTGTTCTCCCTATCTGTTCTTTTCAAATTTCTTACCTTAATCACAAGTTTGACAAAAGGCACAGAGTGATGGTTATATGAAATGCATTATCTAACAGAAAGAACTAGACACATGCAACATAGTATTATCCCAGTGCCATAAATTTTGGCATGCTCAATGTAGAATCTGAATTTTCTATGAAGACCAATCAGTCATTGGATATGTAGACATTTATATATAGTTAACAATTCATAAGATGTGGTGCTGATTAAACCTTTAATTAGGTGTTTTCCAGTTTTAGGCTAATGATCACTCTTCTAGCACTTAGGTCTTTCTGCTTTCTGTTTTTGTTTTCACCAAAATCAGAACTGACTTAAAATTAACTACATGAAAATGGGTGAAATCTTTTTAGTTTATACATTTATTTCATTAATGTTGGTAGGGTGTTAAATAAATGTCTTCTGTACCATTAACAATTACAGTTAAGTATGATTTTTTCCATTGGAAATACAGAAGACACTGACACATAAGATTTTTTTTTTAAATATACTTTAAACAGGGGAATTACCATCTATTTTAATCCAGTATTTTTGAAACAAAAGTAGTGAATTGCCAGACTTTTTTTACACTGCTCCTTATTATGTCCACAAACAGGAAATGTGCCCCCAATTAAATCTTTAGACATTTATAAGAAATATAATTTGAATTTGTCTGGTTCTAACTTTAGAATGATACAGACAACCACTGATGGAAAAGATATGATTTAGTTTTATAAAGCTTGAGAAACATTATTTAAAATACCAGATTTTAAAAGAGTAAGTAAGAAGACAAGTTTAGAGTACTTACATGCTTTTGCTCTCCAAGCATCTAGCTTGGCCCTGGAAATGGTACCTTTAAAGTTTACATTATCATTTATCCAAATGTTAAGTGATGTGGAAAGTGTATTTTTACATTGAGTAGATAAATACTTAGTTTTTATATAGGTCTTAATTTTGTAATGCAGTTCCCAGAGCTACAAATAAATAAATCCTAATCATTTTATAAATTAATTAATTTTAGCTCGTTTACCTTTCATCTCATTTTTACATCAGGATAGTGAATTTAAAAAATTCTTACCACAATATTAATTACAGAAGCAGGCATCTTTATTCCAAAGATTTTTTCAATGCATATATACTATGCTCACACATTTATATCGGGTATAAGGATACTCAAAATGGATAATGGCTTTTGAATTTTGAAACAGAAATACAAATTAATATTATTTGTAGGTAGTCAAGTTTTTTTTCCAAGTAAATCTCAGGTAATTAGATTTTTATATTTATACTGTTGAAAAATTGTTTATAGCCACACTTTTACTGTGCAAGATGAGAAAAATAAATGACAAACCATACTAACCAGTCTACTAACACTCTTATTCTAAATGTAGAGATTTTAAAAATTTACCTCCAATATTAATTTTGTATGTGTGTGTGTGCAGCATGTTAGGAATGTAGATGAAGTGATACTGTGGGAAATTCTTTTATACTTAGTAGATTTAATTAATATACCTTGAAAAGATAAGTAGTGTTATTAAGCAACTGTTTGCCTCCCTCATTAATCTTGCCTTAGATCTTCTTAGTGGGTCTTTATAAAGTGCTTTGGCTTTATAGGATATAATCTATAGGAAAAGATGACCACCACTTACTAAAAAAATTTGCTGTCACCACCAAACTCATCAGTGCCCCAATAGAGTATCTCTCATCCAAGCTAACTATTTGCCCTATTTGGATAAGGGAGAAGCATTTCCAGATCATTTCTCCATAGAGAAGAAAATCTCTAACTGCCTCTATCTGCTTCAATGTTTCCACTGCCAGATCTCTCACATTATTTCTCTTATCCTATAGTAATTCTTCTCTATTTATGGTTCAAGAAAGAGACACTTTCTATACTCCTGTGCAAGGAAAATGATAGTTATATCTGCTCAACCTTTGGTCTTGCGGGGCATTACTAAACCCCAGTGTGGTGTTGTTCCTGTTGTCATTATGATGGACTCATTCTTCTCTTTATATCTATGCAGAAGTAGATGTTTTAGCTGTGAAATGCATCAGCTTTGCCTGAGGAAACCTCATATGAGCTTTTGTAACCATAAGGGCCATAAAAGACTTAGAAGCTCAAATTAAAAGTTAAAAAGTGAAATGACTCATCAAGGAAAATAAAAAATGAAATTCACATTTTAAAAAGCTGAAATAAAAATGTGATAAAACATAGAAAGAGACTCATGATTTACAACACTCAAAGAAGGGGGGAAATGTCCTCTACATCCTAGAGATGAGATAACACAGTAGTTGAAGTAAAAATTTGGCTTACTGAGATTTACCCTTGGCCATTTTCTACCTTTGATAAGGGATATCTAATGCTATAGAAAAAATCTAAAACCTACTCTGTAATAATTCACAAAGACTGTCTCTATGAACCATATGTTGCCTATTAAAACAGTATATTCTGAACCTGTCTGGATTGTAGTCATACTGTTAGCAGAAGACTTGCTTTTTTTCAATAGGTAATGGAAATAGCAAGGTCACTAGCTAATTCTCTTAAAATTTTATAATATGAGACCTAGTGCGCTGTAATCAGAAAACTGAATTTACTAGTTTAGTAAAAGAAAACTCCATGTTCCCTCAGTTTAATTGACTATGATTAAGTTACCTACACTTCCCAGACACATAAGCCTAAAGGTAACATGGGATCATGAAATCATTACTTCTCTAGCTCTGCTTATCTTTTCTTGGAAGCTCCAATCCCCTTCGAAATCCTCCTAAAATTTAAGGGAACTCTCTTAATGTCTCCCTTTCAGCTAAACAATAGTGCTAAACTATGGCATTAGACATTTTCAACTTTCTTGATGTGGATCCCATTGTGATAATATCCCCTCTTGTCAAAACCAGTAAATTAAGTTCATGAAAACTGAACTTATGAAGCTAACAAGTAAGTTTTTTGCATATGATAAATCCATGAGATAGTGCTAAATGTATATGGTCAATGACTGCAAGGAGTTTAAGGTTTACTAGAGAAAATGAATTGTAAGTAATTTTCTGAGAAGCATTGGGAAAAGGCAGGAACATTACACAAAGATAATTATTCTAATCTGGAAGTCAGGAGAGACTTCTCAAAAATGGGTGATTCAACTTAACACATGAAGAATAAGTAATGATGGGTTTCTACTCCAGAAATATGGCAGGATAAATATTTTGAATGAGTCTACTTTGAAGTACAAGAATATCACATGCTACCAAAATAATTACTTTTCAAAGTTTATTGGGCTTGTAAGAAAAAAAACCAACCAACCAAACAAACAAACAAAAAAACCACTTAGCTGATACCGGAAAACTGATGTTTTCTTAGAGCCAATTACTGATATCTATGCTGAGATCTGGAAACAACAGGCAAGCTTTAAATATATAACAAATAGAATTGTCAAGAAACATATAATTATTGAAACTGGAAACTGTATGTCAGGTTCTGTTTAAACAAAATTTTGTTCTCCTACTAGAGAATTATATGCTGAATCTGAAATATATATATATATTACCCAAATGTGGCAGAGAAAGATAAAAATATTAATAGATAACATGTGTCTGTATATGGTTGCAAGTATGTGTAACAGAATGAGAAAAATTATTACGTAAGTCTAATAGGAATCTTATAAAGAGATACTGGAGAAAATGGAAGAGAGTAACATTAATGCTACTTAAAAGTATGCCAAAACCGGGGTGCCTGGGTGGTTCAGTGGGTTAAAGCCTCTGCCTTCGGCTTGGGTCATGGTCTCAGGGTGCTGGGATCGAGCCCCGCATGGGGCTCTCTGCTCAGCGGGGAGCCTGCTTCCTCCTCTCTCTCTCTCTCTGCCTGACTCCCTGACTACTTGTGATCTGTCAAATAAATAAATAAAAATCTTAAAAAAAAAAAGCCCAAACCAATGAAATACATGAATACACAGATACTGAAGAAGGTAAACATCAAAAATGATACTGAGAAGGAAAAAAAAAATACTGTGAAAGGAGAGACAACCAAAACATGAATGGGTTAAATATTCAATATAAGATGTAAATGAAAGTACAAAGAAATTCATTCAAAATGATAGAAGGAGAGAAAAAGAAAAGAGAAGACAAGCTCTACTACTACCAAGACTTTTTATAAAGTTGGGAGAAGATTTTGACAGCAAATACTAATATGACATAGTTATTTATTCAAATGTATAATAGAATTCTTAAATAAATACATAAGGGGTAAATATCTCAACAGAATACAAAAGGCATTTCACAGAAGAAAAATAAGAATGGCCACTTAGCCTAGGAAAAGCTGTTTAATTTCATTAAGATTCGGAGAAGTGTAAATTAAGACGTAAAATAGTTTATACCCATCAGATTGGCAAAAATTAATTCTGTGAAAACTAAGTGTTGGAGTGGATCTCAAAAGGGGGAAACTTTTGACATAGAGCTGGTAGGAATTTAATTGGTAAAATCATTGGAAAACAATTTGGCATTATCTAGTAAAACCAAATATGCCCATATCTTAGAAGTCAGAAATGTTCCACCCACATATATTGTTTAAAGAGGGAATCTTGCATATATATCTGGAGACATACAAATTAATGTCAGAACAACATTATTTTTTAAAATTTTTTTTTTTTTTTTTTATTTGTCAGAGAGAAGGAGAGAGAGAGAGAGCACACAGGCAGGCAGAGGTGGAGAGAGAAGCAGGCTCCCTGCCGAGCAAGGAGACCATGCGGGACTCGATCCCAGGATCCTGGGATCATGACCCGAGCCGAAGGCAGCGGCTTAACCCACTGAGCCACCCAGGCGTCCCAGAACAACATTATTTTTAACAACTAAAACAACAGGGGAAAAATTACAAAATATTCATTAATACCGTGAGGCTAAATGACTTACAGATTTACCTATAGAATATTATGCATCAGTGAAAATATGTTAATTAGAGGAAAAAGCCACAACCAGATAAATCTTAGTAAATAAAGCAAGTTACAGTATAATAATATTTATAAAATTAGGCATAAATAAAATTAAGGCACACATTATTTAGGGATACCTGAGCATGTAAAAACGAATTTAAAAAGCAAGAAACTAATAAACACAAAAATCAGAAAGTTGTTTTCTCTAACAAAGAAGGTAATGGGATATGGGGGGAATATGGTCACCATAGAGGTGATGTTCTGTTCTATGTTGTGTGATAGACTCAGGAATGCATTTCATTATTCCATTTTATTTTTATTTTATTATATTTTATTATTCTTCCTTACATATTTTCTTTTTCTGGAACAACTTTTATGATATAAAAATTGCTTGGAACTATGCATGTGAAGGGAGAAAGGAATTTCATAGCAACACAAAGAGCATTAATGACTATAAATTCAGGGCCAATATGAGGAAATAGTTGATGGTGCCAATGATGCTATTGCTCATCAGAGGAACATCTACTTTCTGAATTCTATGCAAGACTTTCTAATATCAAGGGCAAATATATCTGAGTTAAAAGCCCTGACCCCTTCCACTGCTATCGCCAATATTATTGCCAATATTATTGCCCCTTCCATTGTCATTGCCTAGAGTTGCCAAATAAAATTCAGGATATCTGGTTAAATTTTAATTTCAGATGAACATTTTTTTTTTTAGTGTAAATACGCCCTAAATATTTTGTGGAAATTACTTATACTGAAGAAAACAAAAACAAAAACAAAAACTGATCCTTATCTGAAATTCAACTTTAACAGAGCATCCTTTATTTTTACTTGCCGAATCTGACAATTTTTGACATATTCCTTCTTTTCATAGCTGAACGTACCATCTCCTGTCACTGAAGAACCCACTTACTTGAATGCTGCTGATGCTTTATCTCTCAATGTCTAAGCTCTTATATTCTTCACTACATTTTGTCACAGCCTTTTCTTTTCTTTTAATGATTCAGGCATTAATCCATCAGCATGATGCCAAAGAACAATGAGAATGACTGAAAACATATTGTATATCACTTTATCCTCCTTATGTTTCTCTGTGAACCAAAAACATGTGCCAGACTCTCCTGTTGGGATGAATTCTTTCCCAGGAAGCTCCCAGCCCTCCCATGTAAATAGAACCACTGAAAGACTTGCGATAGCATTTTTCAAACATACCCACACATGGCTAAATCCTTGAATAAATAAAGCATGAGTTCAAAGTAGGGCCCAAGTTAAATTGAATGTTCAGTTGATAAACAGCTGCAATTAGCATAGGAATTTTGCTGAGTAGCCTCATCTTTAAAACTTTCAAGAAGAGTTTTTCTTTGTCAGGATTTAACTTGTCTTTCCAACCTTTTGGTCATTTTCTTTAGTGTGTCCTTTATACATACAGTGAATTAGACCAAAAAAAAAAGTTAACATTTTATAATTTAAAGCTAAGCATACATTCTTATTTTAGTTTGATTTTCTCTCTGTATATATAACATGTGCTCTCCTGTAGGCCATTTACAATTTTGTCAAGTGTTCTAAAATCAAGATTTAAAAACATCAGACAACAGCAAATCAACTAATTAACAAATTAATTAATTAATTAATAACAAATTAAACTAATTAATTAACAAACTAACTAATTGAGGAAAATTAACATCCCAGAAAATATTAAGTAAAAAGACAAGATTTTTCTTCTTCTATGGAATTCTGCTTTCAGCTTTACTATGTCAATTTTGTAATTGCATACTATTCAAACTTCAATATATTATTTCTTATGTCTTTTACCTAGTTATATTTATGTCCTTCTGCTAATAATCAGTACTGATAGGTAAAAATTTATCAAGCAAAATAGAATGGCTAACAGGTCTAGACAATAAATGAGGCACTTCAATGGACCTGAGATTGGAAAAGGTAAATTTTTTGTAAAGTTCAAAATTTGCTTGTAAAATCTGTTCATATTGTTAAGTTTCTGTGGTTGAGAATTGGACTATTGAATAATCTCAAAAGATCTTATGACCACTATATCTTTCTGGGAAATACATTTGTATGATTTTAGAGATACATATTTATTATGGGATGACAATTTTCTTTTGGGCTTGTGGGTTTGGGCTCAGGAAGGAGTGAAAGAAAAAATTTCAAAAATACTAACGCTTCATTTGTCATAGAACTTATATGACGACTAAGCAAGGGGACCAAACCATGTTTTTTGCTTTTGGTAACCAGGAAAACATACATAGAGTGTGATCATATAGACTGCTAAGAAATACAGAATTCATCTAAATCAAAACCTGAATTGAAATTATCAGAATCTGTGTACCTGGTCTATTTCATCTACCCTAGCAAGAAGGCTTATAAAATGTAGGTTGAAAGAACTATTAGACTGGCTGATAAGGGACATGCATTAAACATATTGACATTTGACAAGACGTTTTTATAAGATTAAAGCTCAAGCAGAGTTAGGTGATATTTCAATTAGGTGGATTAGAAACCAAATGGTGGTGGTCAAAAATGCTGGGTAGGAGATGAATATCAATCTGTAATGGAGTTTCACAGAATTCTGACCTTGAATATATTCTGTTTGCTATCAAATAGCATGGTTGGAGAATAGCATCGATCAAGAGAAGAATGATATACAATATGATAAAATCAGTTTTCAAAAGCATCTTGATAAGTAAGAAAGGTGGACCAAATCTTGCAAGTTACATGCAATATGTATTCATACCTAAAGCCTGAAGTGCAATAGAATAGTACACTATAGATAAAATATAAAAAAAATTCAATATGTGTCCATTTTTATGATATTAATATAATCATGTATTTCATTACATTGTAATACTATAATCTCTTAATAATATAATTTCTTGATTGAAGGAGGAGGTGGACCTTCTATTAGTTGCTCAAACTCCTCCCAGATTGATGTGTTCAATTTTGGGAAGAATATATAAGAATGTATATCTAGACAACCAGATATGTGTTATAGAGGATATGACAAGGATGGTGATATGATATTTTAAAAACTCTATCTGAGAAAATGTTCATTATAGGGACTGGGAATCTCTAGTCAGGATTAAGAACTTTCAAATTGAAGAAGAGAGATAAAATGTCTGTTTTTCAAATGTTTGAAGTACTACAATATGAAGAACTAGATTTTTTTTCCTTAACATATGATGTTAGTGAGTAGAATTAGGGACAATGCCAACTACATTGATACAGATTTTCATTTAATGTAAGGAAAAGATTAAAATCAAACCAACCAATCTGTATTTGGTTATCCCTGTCTAAATAATTATTTGTTTGGGATATTGTGAAGATGTGATACTGAATGACAAAATGGGCTAAATGACATGTAAAAGCACTGAGTCCTGACAATGTGAGATTTGTTATTTAACTAGATTTTTTTATGTTTTGCATTTTTTAAAAGATTTTATTTATTTGACAGAGATCACAAGTAGGCAGAGAGGCAGGCAGAGAGAGAGGAAGGGAAGCAGGATCCCTGCTGAGCAGAGAGCCTGATGTGGGGCTCCATCCCAGAACCCTGGGATCATGACCTGAGCCAAAGGTAGAGGCTTTAACCCACTGAGCCACCCAGGCACCCTTAACTAGATTTTAAATTCATCTTTACCATGATCTTCTCTCTCTGCAATATATTTTGAGTATTTTACTTCAATATTCACTCCAGTATAATACATACACCAAGAAATCCCCAAATCTTTGTGTGGATGGGAGATCATTAGTTGTATGATTCTGCCCTAATAAATATGTTGATAAAGGGAAACACAGTTTTTTTGTCACATAAATGGTACTTTCCTTGAGGACCATGCTATATGTACATAGCACAGATAATGACAGAATATTCTAGGAAGCAATAGAGCAAGACTGAGGACAGAAGACTTTAATGGATCTGGTTATGAAAGCAAAGAGACCAACAATGAACCAGAAAAAGTAATAAGAGTAAAAAACACAGAAAATTTCATCAGCAACAAAAGAAGTCCACTAAAGAAAACACTATCAAATAGGAAGGGAGGATTGACACTAGAAAAGAAAGAAACCATCAAAAGTGGGGAAATATGGTACAAAAGGTAAATGCAGCTCACATCAGGTGACTGGAGCATTTTCAAAAACAACTGGAAATGAGAGAGAGATGACAGGCAGTATGTACAGTGAAATTTGCATAAAAATCCAGCCACTCACTATAGAAAGGAAAGAATTTTAGCAGGGGAAAGTAGCCCAGACAAAGGGAAGCCTCAATGGAAACACACAACATAAGCTCCAAAGATGTGATACAGATAATGTGTCCCATAAGCAAAGGGAAACTGCACAAAACATGAAAAGGAAAGGCCAGTCCACAGGCAAAAAAGAGGAACAGGATTTTGTACAAAAAGGCACTGTGTGAACAGTGATAATAAAGAAAAGAGGAGGAAGATCAAGTTGGAAAGGAATCGAAAGAACTGATGAGATTGAAAGTATTTATAAAGAATACAAAGAAAAATATCCGAGTAACTCTCATCTGTCTCCCCTCATCACCACCACACACACACACACACACACACACACACACAAACACACACATTTGAACAGTTACCATCCCATTTAAACTGCATTCTACATTCTGAATTATTACTGGTTACCTAATTTAGACAGACAAAACCATATTCTCATCATCACCAGGTCAAATTTTACTATGGAGTCTTATACTTGGGAAATGATTCCAATTCCACACACAAGTTTGATGCTATAAATGATTGTAATCTATGCATTAGCTATTAGAACAAATATAAAATTACTACTCTTTCTGTTAATATGAGCTTCTACAAAAATGCTGAAACACGAGTGGTCAGAAAAATTGTGATGGAGTTTTCCTGTATGAGTTTTTACAATATAGAATTAATGACAATTTCTGCTTAGAACTCTGTCATAGAGTTCTACGTAGAGTACACAGTCTAAAAACTGAACACTTACCTTTTAATAATCTCTCTAATAGATAGCACACATATAACCATTAACAAACAAAATTATAACATACCTTAGTCATAAGTTTAGTGATACTGGTGAGAATGTGAGGTAATAGGTTCACTCACACTGTTGGCAGGAAAATAATTGGTATAAATATTCTAGAAGACAATTAAGCAATTTTTAGGAATGTTTAAACTGTCCAACTCAAGAATCCCCCTTTCAGGGAATTATGCATAAAATATTAAGTTTACAGGGACAATGTAAGAGATACTTATTATAGGGCGGTTAAATTAGCAACACAATAGAAACAATCTAAATGTTAACCAAAGGGAGATGAGTTAAATAAATTATGGCAGATTTATAAATGAAATAGCATACAACCTTTCAAAATGATGTAAATGAAGCAAAGTACTTGCAATAGAGTGATGTCTGTGATAACACATTGGGAGAAAAATGCATGCTATGCAAAGTTTTATACAATAATCTTAATTTTTATGATTAAAGAGATTATATTTTATGTAAATGCAAAGGAAAAATTTGAAGGACAATGCACTCAGGCTAACAGCATACTTTTAACTACTTTGTGAACTCTTTAAAATGGTTGCCAGGGCCACCTGGGTGGCTCAGTGGGTTAAAACCTCTGCCTCTGGCTCAGGTCATGATCCCAGGATCCTGGGATGGAGCCCGGAGTCGGGCTCTCTGCTCAACAGGGAGCTTGCTTCCCCCCCTCCCCCTCCTGCCTCTCTGCCTACTTGTGATTTCTGTCAAATAAACAAATAAAATCTTAAAAAAAAAAATGGTTGTCATACTTCTGTAATCATAAAAAAATTGTGTCATATATATTTTATAAAACAGGAAAATGCCATCATGGTTTGGCTAGTTTTGACAAAAGGAAATAAATAATTTGAGGAGGGATATGGGATATTTTAGATCGATTCTAAAATGGAAATTTAGAACTAACATGTGTTTTTAACTTTGTGATGAGGGGTAGGAGTTGGAGTTAAAGTAGGACACATTCTGAAAGCAATAATGAGACCCTATCCTCAGTGGCTTACATAAAACCATGTTTTATAGAATGGAGCAAGGATGAACTGGGTACACATGGACACTATTTTAACTGTGTTTCAATAAAATAAATAAATAAATAAAGTTGGGAAAACTCTGTCAAAATCTATTAGTGGTTTTACTAACACAAATGTTGAAAACTTATTCCAGATGTTGGGACAGGTTGAATATATCATCAGAGTCCCTTGCCCAAATTGTTGAGATGCTTACTTTTTGGATTTCAATGTCCATCATCCTACATTAGCTCATGTTCTAACTGCTATACTTATTATTAATTTTTTAATTGTAATTCACTTTTAAAATCAAATAATTCCAATTATAATATTTGGTTATAGAGGGGTATATATATATATATATATATATATATATACATACACATATTATATATATATTATATATATATATAATATACATCTAGCTAGATGCAACTTTCAGTGAACTTGTAATTTGTAAATGATCTCCAAATTGGGACTGATTATTTTCTTTTACTCAAACTTTAGAATAGAAGATCCTCACTTAGTTGAGGTTATAAGCAAAGTGAAGGAAATGTCCTAGAGCCCCTATGAAAGATTTATTTTGATTTGACTAAAATGAGCCTTGTTAAATTATGAAATGATTTTTCCTTTATTGAAAGTCTCTTAGAAGTCTTTATGTCAATTTCAAAATGAGAACTATTTTATAATTATATAAAAAAGAGGGTGCTGGTTATTTTGAAGTGAATGCATACTAGCATACAGTGGAAGAATTTATAATTTTCCTACTTTAATAAAGATAAACTTCTTATACATATAAGTGGAAGAAAAATCATGATGTTTCATTTAACTGGATATAAATGAATATTGAATGTCTAGCAACAAAGATAATTGATCCCAGACTATATGGTCCTTGGAAATTGGGATTGATAAGAAAGTGAAAATATTAAAGATTACATAACACATTAGCAGATGAGTGAAAAAGTCAGTAGGAACAGAAGCGCAATTTTTTTTTAATATTTTATTTATTTGACAGAGAGAAATCACAACTAGGCAGAAAGAGGGGAGGAAGCAGGCTCCCTGCGGAGCAGAGAGCCCAATGCGGGGCTAGATCCCAGGACCCCAGAATCATGACCTGAGCCGAAGGCAGAGGCTTTAACCCACTGAGCCACCCAGGTGCCCCCAGAAGTGTAATTTTTTAAGACATATGAGACAGATCAGAGGAACAAGAAATAATAAGAGCATGAAAAGTCCTAATACTTATTTTTTTTTAATTTTTAAAAATTTATTTGACAGAGAGAGAGAGAGCACAAGCTGGGAGATTGGCAGAGGGAGAGGGAGAAGCAGGTTCCCTGCTGAGCAGGGAACCTGATATGGGGCTCCATCTCAGGACTCTAAGATCATGGCCTAAGCCAAAGGCAGATGTTTAACTGACTGAGCCACCCAGGCACCTGGGAAGTCCTAACACTTACTGAACAGAATTAAAGGAGACTTTGTAGTCTCCATTCATAAGAGCTAAGGACCTAAGACCAAATCCAGTGTGAGTTATTTTTTTTTCCCCGCTTTGCCCTCTTTAAACAGGATGGAGCCATATAAAAAGTATTCTTTCTTATGTGTGATCATTATTTTTGACATTTTCTTTACTTGGCATGGAGGATTTATGTGGTTTTGGTCTTCTTCTTATCTTGCAGAGGAAAAAGAACACAAGTAACACTCTAAATACCAAGATACCAGATTATACACAGCTCCATCTAAGTTTTCAGTGTTCAGTTGTGGGCCCTGGGCATACCGAGAAGCTGAGTGATCATAGACAAAATGTAAGTCCAAGCCTCAAAGTCTGAACTGGGAACTAGTTAAAACTGTGTTGATGGGTGAGCATGGGTGTTTGTGTCCGTGTGAGTTTTTGTAATTTGAGTTTTCACAATATGAAACAGGGCTGTCCTAGGGAAATAATTACATGTTGAAATAAATGGGTTTTCTTTCCTCATGACTTCATTATACTCATTTAAAATATTTTCTGTCACCTGAGTTTGGATTGTTCACAAGATTGCTCCATATTACTGGCTCTAAACAAATTCTCATACAATTTTGTCATTCCTACATCATCCTAGAACCCCAAATACCCATGACTGCCAAAAAGAGAGGCGTTGGTATTGCTCAAATGCCATTTGAGCTGCATCACTACTCTGAGGGGAAGTGTTGTCATCACTTCTTGTTTAGGAAAAGGACTGGAGAGATCCAGTTCTTGCCTGGAGGAATACACACCTGGCAAGTGGCAGAATCAGAGTGAATGATAGCAGAAATGGTGGGAATTTGTGAGTATACTCATTAGCAATTAGCCAAATAAAAAACCAGTACCCAGCATACACTACACCCAACGTGAATAAAGAGCTTATGGTCCAGATTTCTTAATTCAGAATAAATCAGAATCATGCAGAATCATTGGAGATCATCAGCTCCAGCCACTTTTTTTTTTCTTTTACTGATAAGGAAGCTCTAGCCTAGAAATTCAGTCACTCTTTAAGAAGTGACTACATTTTTTTAAAGATTTTATTTATTTATTTGACAGAGAGAGATCACAAGTTAGATAGGCAGGCAGAGAGAGAGAGAGAGAGAGGGAAGCAGGCTCCCTGCTGAGCAGAGAGCCCGACGCGGCACTCGATCCCGGACCCCGAGATCATGACCTGAGCCGAAGGCAGCGGCTTAACCCACTGAGCCACCCAGGCGCCCCAAGAAGTGACTACTTTTGTCAGAAAGTGGTAAAGCTAAAAATTAAGTCAAACTCTCTAGGGTTTTAGGTTCCTGTCCATTTCATGATGCCAGTTTGCCTTTCTAAACCAGAGTGATGTAATTCTTAGTCATCCAGTAGGTGGAGTTAGGTCACTTAATCTCTACAAGTCACCAAAAATGCTGAGAGGATACTGATCAAAAGTAACATCCAGTTGGCCTGAACCGGTAGAAATGCCAATGTTTCTATATTAGGAAAGTTTAAATCTGTTTCTTCTTTCTTATGCTGATTGAAAATCTATAACTTTGACCATTAGCACTAAAATATTTTTCTTTTTGAAGGTTCTCTTAAATCAGCCCATCTCTGGCTACTCTGTTAAACAGAGGAAGAGGAGAATTTCTTGTCTGTGGTAAGTCCCGAGTTTTTCCTTTTTCTTTTTTTTTCTTTCTTTTTATTTCCTTTTTCCCTGAGAATCTACTGTGTATCAGCTTGGAAAATGATGTCATTATAGACCCAGGAATATATGAATGTGTGTGGAATCATACTAGCTCATAAGACAGAAACAAATCTAAACCCAGCATTTATCCCTGCCTCTGGTCAACACATATCATTCACATTAAGCCAAAGTACTAATCATGACCAATCACCACAAATGCCAATGACATAAGCAGTGTGCTCCAGATGGGACAGAGCAGTGTGTACATGATAGTGTTGATGGCTGGAGGAAAGATGTTTAAAAACAAAGAAGATCCTGGAACTATGTGCATTGTGGAGCAAATGAGGTATTAATTTCTGATGAATGTCATGCATCAAATTCTATAAACAACTCTTGGATTAAAAACAATAGTTCCCAAATATTCCTTATGGAGGAAATAATAAAATCCTCATGAGTTAAAGGTTTCTAATTACTGCCTCTGTTCATCTTGAGGATAGTATGTAGGATGATGTGTAAACTAAGCTCATGGGACCTAAAGATTCACCTGGTGCAGGACTGGAGAAAAAGAAGGAAAAAAAAAGAAAGAAAAGGGATTTAATTACAGAAGACAGATAATCTTGGTGTTAGTGCCTGTAGCTGCTTTCTTAGCAACTGCTTTGTATGTAATAATGGCTTATCCTGCTTTTCTCACTGGGGAGGGGGAAATAAAGTTAATGTATGCCCTCCCACCAGGCACATTAAATCAAAGCCTTTTATTCTGAACCCTTATTTCTCAAGTGTGCAGAATGGGGTTAGATGTAGAACAGGAGAAAGGAATCAACCGATATTACATTACAAAAGACATTTTTTTCATACATGTACATTTCTGTATACTAAGATAGGCAATGCACGTTTGGTTAAAAAAAAAAAAAAACTATTGTCCCAACCTTATTCATTTTTCAGTCTAAAGCATTTCATTTGCCTAGTGGGAAGCCAGGGTTTCCCCAGATTGATTAGACCAGAAGCTGGTGTTCCGGCACTAACATGAAGAAATTCAGCAATGGGCACGAACATGAATGACAGGATGGTAACAGCATATGGGAGAAAGCTCAACTACAGGCACAAACCCAGTAGTGTGAGTTTTCATCCAGAAAAAAAAAATCATGTAAGATCTAAAACCTAAATCTTTGTCAGGCTTTAGGAGGAAGGGACAGAGTGCACATACAATACTTTCAAAGACGTGAGAGATGATTTCTTTGTATTCTTTTCTATCTTTATGCATAGGTAACACTTACACATACCAGTTTAATATATATAGTAGTTTAACTAATATTTAATTAACCCTTATACGTAAGAAAAAAAGAACAGAATGAACACAAAGAATTGGACAGAAAGAGGAGAGGTATTCACATATAGGTCAATAGTTTAAATAGAATTTAAACAAAAGTGACCCAAAACTGTTCTTGTTAGCAGATGGTTCTGAAACCTCCTGGCACAGATTTCCCCTTTGTCTTCCTGTTCCCACCTACCAGGGAGCTTCTTTTTGTTTGTTTTTTGTTCTTTTGTTTTTATCCAGACAGTTATTCCCTATAGCCTCTTTCCTTCTTCTACTGTACATTGGATGGTGAGACTTTTTCTTTTCTCAAGAGACTCCCTTGAAACCTTATTTTAGTCACCTTCTAGGCACGGAACATAACTTTGACCTTTAGCAGATTCTCATAATGCTTTTAGCTATGGAAAGCCACACTCAGCAAACTAATTTATGTCTAGGAAGCAAATGGATTAACTAAGTGTCCTGCAAAGGACACTGAAGGACATTCAATGGCATTCTTCAGCAACATTAGGATGAAAGTGAAAAATGAGTCTTTCCATTCCAGGCAAGGTTATGATCTTAAATGAAATTTGGTACATTCTGTATCCAATGGAAGCCTCCAGGATTTGGAACTGCATAATTAGTATTAACCTTCATTTAATGAAAATCAGCCATTGTGGAAAGTGGGAAAATAGGGGTGGCATTTTACACAATTTCATCTGTTGTGTTAGATGGTAATGTTTTCAATCAACAGGTGTGGTCTTCTTGGTCTGTTCTTACAAGAACTTCTGGCTGCTGTCCAGGTTACTCATAAGCTGCACCTGTCAGACACCAAAGCCTTCCATCTACCCCTCAGAGAGAGAATAAGTAAGAATGTTTGGACTCTTTTATTCTTTTATGAGTTTCAATTTAAAATGTTTGTTTTATCCACACAGAGGCCCAGACTTCTTTCAGAGAACAAACTCATTGCCAGTGTTGGAACTCGCAAAACCTGCTGCTAGGTCTGGAACACACACAAGCTTACCTATCAGCTTCCAACCCCTCCCTCCACCCACCCACTTTCAACCTGTTTCCAATGTACACCCAGCACTCTCATAGAGATTTGGCAGGGACTTGCTTTTTATATTGCTGTAGTTCAAACAGAGCAGAATAACAAACAAAGAACTTCTTTTTTCTACACGTAACCGTAAGTAAAGAAAATCATTTCCCTCATCAGTGCACCCCAAAACCAAAGGTGAAGAAAGTGGAATAAGGAGAACAGATTACTGCCTTACTTAAAGACCACACTCTCGGGGCACCTGGATGGCCCAGTTGGTTAAGCCCGCGCTTTCAGCTCTGGTCATGATCCTAAAGTCTTGGGATCCAGTCCCACATCAGGCTCCCTGCTCTGCAGGGAGCCTGCTTCTCCCTCTGCCTCTCCCCCTGCTTGTGCCCTCTCTCTCTCTGTCAAATAAATAAAAAATCTTAAAAAAAGAAAAAAAAAAAAGAAAAAAGACTACACTTTTCCTTCTCTTGCTGAGTAGCTTATTATGTCACTGAAGCCTTTCTTTTGTCAGTAAGTTTTCATTCCAAAGAAGCCACAAACAGACATTGAAGGGGAGATGCTATAAGGTATAAAAAAATAAGAGGACAATAAAAATGCATTCCTATGAGTCAAAATCCTTAATTCTGCCTTTTATACATAATCTCAAAGAAACCATCCACAGTTTCATAGAGAACAGATGTCCAACATATTATGGAGTTCATTTTCAAATCCCAAACAGATCAGTAGGAGTGGGATTTATTCTCATGACTCTTGGGCAGAGTTCCTCAGTACATTTTTTCCTTTCTAGTGATCCCATCTTATAAAAATTCTCTAGCTCTTGACAAGTGTTCTGAATTCAACTGGATAGCAGCTTCAGGCGAATTCATCTGTCATGGGCCCTGAAAGACATTTTTGGCTCTTGTCCTCAGTCAAGTATGATGCCAGGATGGTGGCACTGTGTCAGGTTTCCTGGCTTTTGCCTTCAGGTCCCTACCTTTGGTCATACTCTAATCTGATGTGAGTGATTTAGCAAGATTTAGGCTTACCATTTTCTTGTTTTGAGTGTATGAGGCAATAAGCCATGCAATTATCTCCCAGCAAACAAACACAGTAATTATAACCAAGCACTCTAAAGGATTTAGATAACACCTTTCATCTAGAGAAGGAAAAGTCCCAAGAACTTTTTAGATAGTGTCAGACCTTAAATTTACGTATCTTATTAAATGAATGGAAAGCTGTAATTAGTTGTTGCTAATTAAATTAATCTGTGTCACCTAGCCTTGCTCTGAAATGGTGATATGCAGATGACCTTTATGTTGGAGATTTAGATACATTGTGTCTCTCACATTAGAAAAAAAGCTGTCATTAAATTCTAAGCTCATGAAGTTTTTCCATGCATTGTTTGGGCATTTCCAGTTGTGAAGTCGTTGTAAGCAATACGCGGTCTTTTCTAAACAGAAATAGTTTTGTAGAAGTAAAGTGACACAAATCAAAAAGAAAAGGTATCTATCTCTATCTTTGAAACTATAAAAGAAAAAACTCATTATTTCTGATTGGTTTAGAAGAAAAATGATCATATCACAGCCACTAAGAAATGTGTTCTAGAAGTTAAAATATACCCATTTAAAGAATGATTCTGTACTTACTAAATATCAGTAGCAAAGTTAAACCAAGTACAAGTTTATAATAGAAGTTTAGTGATCAGTCTGAGGGAGCATGGAGGTATGGTAAGGTAGACTGCTCTGGGGAGAAAAAGGAAGGCCAGAGGGGTGGATGGATGAAGAAGTTAATAAATGCATCCACAGCAACATGTCCTTTATAGTATATTAATAAAATTATAATCAGCAACTTCTACACTTTTCTGTGCTTTCATTGCACTTATTTTAAATACATTTCAAGTCTAATAAGTTAACTTTTCCAAACATCGTTCTCTATCAGCAAGAAGAGAATACAGTTAGGATGATATATCACCTGTGTAGGTTATCATACTCTGCTTCAAATAATAAATGATCAATAAAATGAGAATTATATAAAAAATGTATTTATTACTGGTTGGGACTCTGAAATACATACACTCCGTTTTTATGTCTCCTCCTAAGCGAGGGTTTCCTTCACACTAAAAATTCTTGCTGAGTTCACCACTGGGGATTTTGGCCTAGATATGCTGCATGGTACCAGTGAGGAGGCCAAGTAACAAAAATCGCAAAATGCTACGCATTTTTCTCCAAGGGAGTGAAAGAAAGAAAAAGGACTGACTTGGGATAACCTTTTAATCCCAACAGTTTATTCTCTGAGTTTCCGGCTTTCCAAGCAGGAGCCAAATCCCTTCAAGGTGGGAAGCTCTTTAAAGCAAAGGGAAAAAGGGAGGGAACAAATACCCGCTTTGTCCCACACTTGCATTATTTGATGAAATCTGTTGTCAGTTCACACAAGGGGAGTCTGGGAAACATTTCCTCTAACCCAACAGTGGCTGTTCTAGTTTTCATGTATCCATGTGACTATGCTAGAAGCCACCAGACCTGCTCTTAGTTCTTTCATTGCCATACACTCATCATGGCCATGATAGTGAAAGTTTGAATAAAACAAGACTCATTAACCAGGTAAATGCCTGGGTTTTAAGTTATATCATTAAAATAAAGGATTATCTGTATCAATAGTCCATTAGATTAGGGTTACTAGATAACACTGTGAAGTTAGGTGATTGATAGATGAAAAATATATTAGATTTTTATGTAATATACACAATTAATTATCTAGCTCTGGTGAAGCTACAATGGTGAAGATACAAAAATAAATGAAGATGAGGACTGCATCTTGAAGGATTTCAAGTCAATGCAATGATGTCTCTGAACTCTTTAGGAAACTGTAATTGTATCACTGACAATGCAGATGTTCTCTCAACCTTCAGATCATAGTAGAGCAGAAGTCAAACCAGGTTTTATGTCAAATTTCCTTGCTTTTTATTTCCTATAAAAATGTGCTTTCAGTAAGACTTTCCTTGAATAATTTGGCAAAGTTCTGGGATCTATAAACATTGAAACAGGAATTCTCTGGCAAAAACTCTGTATCATGTAACTGGCTTTGCTGCCTCTTTATCCAGTTCTTCCCTTTCTCTCCACAGCTTGTTCTTCCTGCCACCTTTTTAAGTAGCAGATCCCCACTTTGTTTTAAATGGTCATGATAAGTCCCACCACATTCATTCCTTGAAACTTTATCACAAGAAAACTGTATCTTTGCCTTTTTCTAAAATAATTTATTTGAAGAGTCACAGTTCCCTGATTAAATAGTGAGGAAGCTGAAGTCATTTGTCTATTTCTTTACATGTAGACATAATTACAATTAATCAAATAATTTACTTTGAAAGGCTTCTAATGCCTCAATTTTGTTCCATCTGTCCAATGAGTTTATTGTCTAATAAGAATTGAAAAAATAAAGAAGAAACAATAGTCAGAAAACATTAAGCACCCATAGTTTTTCTCCTTTATTCTTTCTACTTTGGGGTTTTAGAATGTTATAGGTGTGTGTTTGATAATTGGATGGCAAACAGATCAAAACCATTACATTTGATGAATTCCATTAAGTAACCACCTTTTGAAAATAGTGCTGGCTATCCTTCTGAGTAAGCTTCTAGGTTTCTTTCCTGGACTTTGGGAAAAGAATGAGAGAGATCTACAAGGCAATAGATTTATTCTGAAATTTAAAACCTGATGCTCAGAGCAAGGCTGTAGCTTGAAATAAGATGAGTGAATTCGACCCTTAACAAAAGAAAGCAGGAAATCAAAGGTTGTCTAAAGCTTACTATTGGCACAAGTGACCACAGTCATCACCCATGAGAATGAGAGTAGGTTAAGCCAAAAAAGAAACAAAATTTAGAAGGAAAGGACTCAGAACTTCAGCAGAATCTATACTAACTTGTTTCTGTATTTGCCTAAACTTTGAAGCTCTATCTTGCTTAACCTCTAGCTTAATAAGGAGGAATCTAAGAATGCTACAATGTTCACGGTAAGATCAATTGCTGCTAGTTGTGGCTAGACCATTTACCTTAGATCTCAGAGCTGAGTTTTCACTGTTACGAATTCTGTTACAGGTATGAGCTTTGATGTCAGACAGTTAGGTCAGACACTTCTATCTCTGTGTATTGTGTGACCTGGACAATTTAGTTAACCTTTTGAAATCTTGGTTTCATTGTCTGTGATACAGAAGTAATAATAATAGCTCCTGCCTCACAGGACTATCATAAGACATACATCTAATAATCACTCATTTTTACAATCAATAAATATTTGTTGAGAGCCAAATTTATACAAACCATTGTTCTAAGCACTATGAGCACAGTGAGCAAAGCAAGACCCTTATCTTTTTAGCAGTTACAGTTCACTATGTGTAGGAGAAAATACAGCAGTAAATACAAGGAAATATAGTAAACATAATATCAAGTCTGATAACCATGAAAGAAGGTTTCAATGTATATAGTACATTTAGGAGGCAATACCAGAGCAGACTCTTAAGTAAGTAAAGAAATGAGACTGAATGGGTAATCAGCCAATAAAGCGTGTGTTGTGAAGAAAGTTACCTTTCCAGAAACTAGAACTTAATCCCTCTGGGAAGAACATTATGGCCTAGTGTCAGTGAAGAACACCATGTCTCAAGAGCGACCCTTCACAGTCTCAAAGAAGCTGACCATCAATCACTGGTTGGGTGATGCTGAGGGTGGGCTGGGGAGTGAGTTAATTTTGTCCACAATTTTGACCTGTTGTGTCCATGAATAATTCAAAAGGACAGTGAGAAGAGATCAGGAGAAACAGGGATAACATAGGGATAGACGGTGCTATTTTCAATAAGGAGAGGAGGAAAGGACTATTTGAGGAAGTGGCATTTGAGCAGCGGCCTGAATAAAGAGATAACTCGGGCAAACATCTCAAAAGAATCCAGGCATAGAAAACAAAAAATTCTAAGGTCTTGGGGTGAGATCATATTTGATATATTTGTGACACAGTAATAATGTCAGTATGGCTAGGACATAGCTATTGGTAAAAATAAGATTGAGGAGGTAATAGGAAATGGGACATGGAGGGTAATATAGGTCATGATGAGAGCTGTAAGATTTGGCCTAACTCATAGAGAGATTCTTAAATAGGAAAGTGATATAATCTGACTAATATTTTTTAAAAAGATAGTCTGATTAATAATATGTGGAGGTAGACAGGGAGTTAGAATAAAAACATTAAGACCGATTAAGGGATTCTTAGGTAGAGTAGGACAGGGGTGATCAAATTTTTTTTTTTAATTAAATTCTGACAGTTATTTAGAACCTCAGACCATTGTTTATATGGGCTTAGTCTTTCTACCATATTAGAAATCCCAACTGAAAAAAAAAAAAAATTGAACCTAAGTAGTCTTTATTGAGATTTAATACACATACCATAAAATTCATCCATTTAAAGTATATAGTCAAGTGGTTTTTGGATATTCAGAATTGTACAAGCACTACCTAATTTAAAAATGTTTTAAATCACCCCCAAAATAAATTTGCATCTATTATCAGTCACTCCTTATCCTCCCACCCAACTTTAGGCACCCACTAATCTAATTTTTGTCTTTACAATTTTGGTTATTCTACATATCTGGATATATTATATAAAATGAGTTATACATTATATGATCTTTTATAATTGGCTTCTTAGGATGTTTTAAGGTTCATCCAATTGTACCCTGTATCAGTATTGATACTTCATTTTTATTGCTAAATAGTATTCCATTATATGGATATACCTCATTTTGTAGGTCCATTTATTATAGACATTTGGCTTTTTTCCACCTTTGACTATCATGAATAATGTTGCTATGAACATTCATGTTCTCGTTTTTGTATTTACATATGTTTTCATTGGTCTTGGATATGAAACTAGAAATGCAATTTCTGGATCATATTATAACTATTTTTAACTTTGAGGAAATGTCTGACTCTTTTCCACTTATTATTCAAAACTGAAAAATGTTTAAAATATAATAATACACAAGAACATATTTCATTAAGTGTAAAAGCAATACTATTATATTTTCTACTAGCCTCTGGAAAACTCCACCATACAACTGTGAGAGAAAAAGCATAAATAAGGCAATATCTTAGTATAATTGTGAAAATACTGTATAGAGAGCATGGTAACTTTCTTACATGTGGAATACTGGGAGTAGAATAGGATTGGAGTCAGTTTAGAGGTAGAAATATTACATTTGTGATGCTTATTACATAATTAAAAATATTTTTTCTTAAAAATACAGATTTTTTAGAAGAAATTTTTAAGATATTTTGAGATTTTTTTATAGAAGATATTATGTACTGTTTGACAGAGAGAGAAACAGGGAGAGAGGGAACACAAGCAGGGGGAGTGGGAGAGGGAGAAAGCAGGTTTCCCGCAGAGCAGGGAGCCCAATATAGGGTTCAATTCCAGGACTCTGTGATCATGACCTGAGCTGAAGGCAGATGGTTAAGTACTGAGCCACCCAGGTGCCCCAGATTCCTGAGATATTAAGGAAGCAACTAGATTGCAGGATAAGGAGGGTACCTGGTATGTAAATTTGGAATGTATCAGATACATATGCCATATAAATTATAGAAAAAAATAATATTACCTAGATAGTGAGTATAGATGGAGAAGACAAGAGGTCCAAGGAATGAACCTTGTAACATTCCAAGAGGTTTTTTTTTTTTTTTTAAGATTTTATTTATTTATTTGACAGAGAGAGAGATCACAAGTAGGCAGAGAGGCAGGCAGAGAGAGAGGAGGAAGCAGGCTCCCTGCGGAGCAGAGAGCCCGATGTGGGGCTTGATCCCAGGACCCTGAGATAGTGACCTGAGCCGAAGGCAGTGGCTTAATCCACTGAGCCACCCAGGCGCCCCTCTAAGAGGTTTGAAAATGATAAGTCTCTAAATACTGAGAGTTAAAAGCAGTAACCAATAAGACTTGAGAAACAGTCAATAAAAGTAATAGAGTGTTAGAAGCCAGCTGAACAAAGAGCTTTAGAGTTATCCATTGTATTAAATGTCATTGAAAGTTTGACTAAGAGAATTAATTGGTGATGGGCCTTCTTTAAAGCCACATACAGATCATATGTGACCTTGGGTGGTTTCAAGGAGTGGTGATGAAAGCCTGATTGATGTGGTTTCAAGAGAAAATGTAACTGTAGGGATTAGACATATCTTCCATAAGTTTTGCTCCAAAAGGAAGCAGAGAAATGGAGCAAAAAGTAGTAGGCAAGTAATCAGAAGGGTGTTTTGTGTTTTTCTTCTTGCTGTTGTGGTTGCTTAATTGAAGGGATTAATTCATGGTTTTATAATGAAGGAAATGATAGAATAGAGAAGCAATACTTGAAAGAAATAAAACAAAGGATGATGACAGGAGCAAGTCCTTGAAAAAAATACAAGGGGAAGGGACCCAGGGCATAAGTACAAAGGTTCATGTTAGACCACAACATGCACAGACAAGTCATCCATGGTAAAAATTAGGAAGGCATGGACATAAGTGGAAGGAAGTAGATCTGAAGGTGCAAGTAAGTGGAATTTTACTTCTGTTTACTTCCATTTTCTTAGTATAAGGAACAGGATCTTCAGTTGTGAGTCACAGAGGAAAGGATATATTAAAAGTCTGAGGTACGAGGAGATGGGAAATATTCAGAAAATGGGAGAACAAATGTGCTCAGGAAATAAAATGGGCTTGCAGTCAACCAAAGTAAATGGTTAAACTCAATCAATGCATGGTAGATTGAAAGGACTCAATATTTGTGAGTAATTTATTATTACATATACCCACATTTTTTGTAACCACTTCTGTTATATGACTCTCCATATTTAACATCTAGACAACCACATGCTTCTTTGGTTTTGCTTACACTTTTCTTCAAATGTGCATGGCCTTTTTTTCTATTTTATTTACCTACTTAACCCTTAAACACTCTTCAAGTTGCAACTCAAAATCCTTCTGTAGTAAAACATTCTTTGTTCCCTTTTAGTAACAATTTTTGTTTTATTTTCATTCTTCATTGTAGGCAAAGTGAAATTTATTAATATGAATTGTTTCATAGCACTTTTTTTTTTAATTCAAAAGCTCTCCATGGAATATAAAATGAATTACATTTCACTATTTACAAAAGTCCTACATGGTCCTCTTCTTTTGTATTTCTCTTCACTTTCCTCACTGGTTAATTTTCTGTCCTCTGGACAGACGGAATTTTTTCCTGCCTTATAGATTTTGTACTTGATGTCCCCTTTCCATGGAAACACCCTCTCCCCAGGTCTTCGCATTTATAACATTTTCTCATTATTCAGGTTGCAGTTCAAATGTCTCTTTTTACTCATTTTTCCAAGGCACTGTCCCTGACTACACTATCAAAAGTTGCCTAGGAAGTCACTTGCTATGAAGTTACTTTTTATTTTGTAACAATTATTTGTTAATGGTCTATACACCCTTCTAGTATGTAAGTTTCACTGGGGTACATTCCATATCCATCTTGTTCACAGCCATACACAATGGACATAGAACAGTGCCTGGGACAAAAATAGGTTCTCAATAAATACTTTTTAAAGAAATGACTGTTGCATGAGCGTTCCATGTATTTAATTTGTTTTATATGCCTACGTACTATGAGCAAGTTTTTGTTGGTAATAATGTGTATGCAAAATATAATAAATTTTTACTTTTCTGCAATAGGTGAACATTTAGCCCAACCTCCAGCAGATCAGCAGGGACCTCTGGATAACAGTGAAAATAACAACGAAATCTGGACTACAAGAGAGACATTCCACTGCAAGCTTTTCTAAAGACAACTCAGTTTTCAATTTGATCTCAATGTGTATAGTACAGTAGTTATGCTAAGAAAAGCCTCAAAGATCTCAGCAATTAATTCAAACTCCTTAACATAAACAAACCCTCTGGTGGGGGAACCACCTTCAGGGATGCTGAGTCCCCAAACAGGAAACTTGAAACATCTACTGGCATTTTCCATCTATCATCTTCAAGGATCAGTGCCCACAGTTTTCTCTTAAAAATTCCCAGGACTGGGGCACCTGGGTGGCTCAGTGTGTTAAGCTGCTGCCTTCGGCTCAGGTCATGATCTCAGGGTCCTGGGATCGAGTCCCATATCAGGCTCTCTGCTCGGCAGGGAGCCTGCTTCCCTCTCTCTCTCTCTCTCTGCCTGCCTCTCTGCCTACTTGTGATCTCTCTCTCTCTCTCTCTCTCTCTCTCTCTCTCGCTGTCAAATAAATAAATAAATAAATAAATCTTTAAAAAAAAAAAAAGAGCAGAAATTCCTTTTAAAAAAAAAAAAAAATCCCAGGACTGGATTTGGAAGCTGCTCCTGATCTGACTGTCTCTCTTGGATACAGTCAACACAATAATCTTAATAGATATAAATACAAACATGCCTAGAGGCCAACCAAGTCTCTCTTGACTCCCTTGTTCCTCTCTGGCTCCATGCCCAAAGAGCTCACAGTGCTGACCTCAAACTCAGCGTACCACCTGACTTTACCTTTTCTTCTTTGATTATCAAAGGAAAGCTCTATTTGTCTCTAAACACATTTCATTTTCATAGCCAAATCATTTGGGACACATGGTTGCCTATTACAAAATCAACAATGTGAGTTACAGGGGGTACTTGGCTATAAGATGCCTGTTTCTCTTCCTTTCCCTCTTTCCCTTTTCTTTCCTTTCTCACATATTCATTCAGGCCCTACTATATATTAGGAACAGCAATATGCATTTAAGACAAAGAGATGGTGTGACTGCCTTGCCTTTTAGTTTATAGTTGAAAGAGAAGGCGGGGGGTGGGGGAAGGAAAGAAGAAGGGGAAAAAAAAAACATAAATAATACTAAGCAATATCATCTTTTCTCTGATAGCAATGCAAATAGGGGCTTTGGGGGAAATTAACTTCCTGGAAAAAGGCCTGAAAGGGAAGTTTGCATTTGAACTGGGTGTGAGCATGGGCTTCCCTTGAGTTGTTTTCCTAATTGAATTGCAGTATCCATGGGAATGCTCTGAAGGACCCTCAAATTTCAACTGTACCTCAGATAAACAAATTTATTTTCAATAACTTAAAACCAAGTGCTCAATGCCTCTTTGTGTGAAAATTAATAGGAACTGGTTTCTAGAAACATGGTTAGTCTTAAAGCAAATGCTCAAAATCCTAAAGAGATGTCATGCCTAAGTAAGTAAAAAAGTGTATGTGACAGGAACATACCCCATTCCTGCGATACATGACTGAAAAAGCTAGGGCCCAGATTCTGAGATTCCTTACAAGCCATGCTGAACAATTTGGAATTTCTCTTTTAAAAAGCATAAAACTAACAAAGACCCTTAATGCTGATTTGTTTTTTTTTTTTTCCAGTTTTTCTTTTGGTTGGGTAACAAATGTCAAAATTTATTTTGTCCCTAATTGATAATATAGGTAGATTCCAGGCAAACACTTGCAACTCAGTATGCAAATATTTGTTGAATTAATAAACAATCACATAGTATTTATGTACCACATCTTTATTAGCCAAATATTTGTTGTGTACTTCATCTGTTTCATATAAATTTGCTTTGTTCATTGCTCTAAATCAAGATTCCTAAAATTCATTTCTTTTAATATCTTCCAACATAAGTAATGTGAACCTCATCTCTCAAGCTCAGTAAACATTATTCAGTAATACTGTTAGTAATACATATCTTGAATGTATATTGTACTTTATTGTTTTCCAAATACTTTGATAGCCTTTATCTCATTTTATCCTTACAATGATCCTATGAAATTACTATTACTATTTTACCAGAGAGGGATTCTGAGTTTCAAAGTGGTTAAGTCATACAGCTAAGACAGGACTAGAATCAAAGTCTCAACTCATAGGAATTTGTTGATTTATTTGCCTTTATTCTTTATGCAGAATCCTTATGTTTTTTTAGAGACTGAATATGATAGAAAAACAGAGTTTATTTTGAAACAAAGATTACGTGGTATTCAGAGAGAGCTGGTCTAGGCCAGTGGATTTCAAACTATTATGGGCATAACAGAAGACAGAGGGATTTGGGACAGAGACATCCCATAATAACTTGGATCCTGGTCTAGCCCCACCCAAAGGAAAATCTCTGAATGGGCCCTGATATCTCTATTTTTTACATCTTTTTGGTGACTCTGGTGATCAGACATGTTTCAGAATCCTCGGGCTTGTTGATGTCTATTATTATTTACTTCACTAAAACTCTTCAGCCTTAAGTTCCTCTTATTTCAGGAGTGGCTATGTTTCTTAACTAATCTCAGAACCTTTTTCACAAATTCTATCTAAGCCCATATTTAGTCTTATCTTCTGTGAATCTTCTGTGACACAAATGGAAACTCATAGGAGATTTTCTGGGGCAAAAGGAGTATTGTCAAATGCACAGACATGCACTCCAGCATTCAGGCATTAAAAAGTATATAAGGGAATTGATCATTGTGCATTTACCTAAGATATCTGAATGTAAGCCAGTTACCCCAGCAATCTGACCTGGTGTCACATGAACGAAGAGGTTTTCCACTGGTGTAACAAGGTAGTACTGAAACACGTGCCTTGGCTATAGAGACAATAGGGCAAACAAATTATTTGTATCAGCCAACCCTGAGTCAACTCCCTCCTTCTGACTTGGACTATATCAGACTGTCATGCTGCCAAGCACCCTCTCTCATCCCATAGGAAAACTGGAATTTACAGCAGTGAGATGTTGCAGCTGGATAAGCAGATTGATGAAATATTTCACAGGTGGTCAGCATATCTGGCAAAGGCTGGAAGTTACCTCAAAGCCAAACACAAGAGCTGGCTCTGAGTCAGGTGCATTTTCTGTGAATCCAACACCTGGATATTTATTCCTGCCTGTAAGGGAATAACAACTGAACCAACTTATATTCCAAGTCAAGTGCTTATGACAGTAGAAGATAAATGGAAATTTTTAAGCTTGATTTCTAAACTAAAACTAACTTTCCCCCACAGCAAACCATCAGATAAGAGGATATCATTGAGAATAAAACATTGCTTAACTGCATTAGCAAAATCAAGCACATACTTTTTTTTCCTGAAAAATCCTAAATTGCTGAAAGGGTCTCTTTATATTATATATTTTTTCCTTTTGCAACAAAAACCATCCCACTCCCAATGCTAACCTAGCATGGCTATTTGAAAACTAAATGGATAGATTACAATAGAGGAACATACTGTTACCATCAGGTTCTCCCTTGAGTTAGGAATACACAATTAGAAAAATAATTCTCTAAGAGCAGCTACAGGCATTTTCCCTACAATTTCCAAAAGCTTTTATTATGGCACTTGCTGCCTGTTTGGTAATTTCAATGGAGCCTCATGTTGCCACTAATGTAAAAGATTTGTCAGATTTTCCATTGTGAACTTCATTGCGTTGAGTGTTTAAACATTTCCAACTGTGTCAGCCTAAAATTCTTCCCTGTAAGTTTCCACCTGGAATGCATTTTTTAAAATATCGGAAATGGTCAACAAATCAGTTTAGCATTTGAAGTTCAAGAAACAACTAAAAAACATAAACCCAGATAAATTTTCTTGTGTTTGCTTCATCCACTAATGCACACAGATTTATGGGTTCATGTACACACGTAGGTACATACATTTCATCTAAATTCAAGAGAAAAAAAGGAGATTTTTTTCCTGATAAAGAGGAAAACATTATATACGTTTTTCAGTGAGCTTGGTCATTTCTCAGGTCATATGAACCATGAAAATATTTGCTCAGTGATAATAATGTTTTTACTGAGAACATAAGTCATGAAAAAAAAAGATGAGATCTGCTGTAAATATTTATTAATGATTTGTAGTCAAATACAATGTATCATTTAATTATTTGGCACAGCTCCAACAGAGCACTGTTCCTTTAGAGTAACACAATACTTTTTTAGCATGTTACCTAACCCCATTTTCTCCAAATCCTAACCTCTGTCTGAACTCTCTTCATTTATGGCAGGGTTAGTATTGAGCTTCCTACCTAGAGGCAAATTTCATCTAAAATAGGATAAATTGATGTAATATATTATAGTGATATATTGAAATATATCGTAAAGGCAGAGGAGAAAGGAGAAATTGTTTTCCTGAAAATATTTAAATTTTATATTCTCAAAAGATAATAAAATGGGAAATCTCTAAGACCTCTCATTATCCTTGAGTATATGAATGAAAGCAACTTAATATATTTTGATGTGCAATAGCTAAAATTCAGCAGATTCTTTTCTCTTAACTACTTCTTTGACATAGTATAGTAAATAAGAGCATGTCATTTTATTCTGATGTTTTAACCCTTAGAACCTTACTGACCCCAGAGAGACTTTGCCTCCTAGGGCTGGCCAATTTATAGAAATAGTAAAGGATGTACCTGCATGTATGTCTTTCATGTACAAACAGACCAATCTGAACCCTATATTCCAACCACTTCCTTTGTTTGGCTCTCACAGAGCTCCCACACTCAGGGCAACTATCCCTCTGCCCTAATCACTCCAGGGCGAGGTACCAGATAACTAGAGACAGCCTCTATGACACAGATCCTGCCAAAATTATTCAAGGTAGCTAATCCTAAATCTGCTTACCCTGGTTTGCTTTGCTTTCCCATTCAAATCACACACAAAAAAAGCCTCTTACCAGGGCGCCTGGGTGGCTCAGTGGGTTAAAGCCTCTGCCTTTCGCTCAGGTCATGATCCCAGGGTCCTGGGATCGAGCCCTGCATCGGGCTCTCTGCTTGGCAGGGAGCCTGCTTCCTCCTCTTTCTCTCTGCCTGCCTCTCTCCCTACTTGTGATCTCTATCTGTCAAATAAATAAATAAAATAAATAAAATCTTTAAAAAAAAAAAGCCTCTACCAACGACTACACCCCATTTGTTCCATCTTCCAACTGACCTTGGTGCTTTCCATGTGGATCCTCTTCTTGGGAACCATAACAAATTAACTTTTCATTACCAATCATCTCCTGATCTGTTGGCCTCACTACACCTGAATAATAATGACATCTACATTTGAAAACACATGGTATGGAAGAGGAAGTATGGTTTAGGGTCAGAAACATAACTAATTTTTTCAGGTCAGGTAATCTTGTACTTTCACTCATTCAGCAGCCTTTGAAGGTCAAGATGTTCCTATTGAGAATAAAACAATAAATAGAGAAGATATAATCTGAGTCTTCAAAAATTATATATACTCAATTTAAATATGCATACGAACAACAAGACAATTATAGTGTAGTACTTACCATAAGCTCCAGTGTTAAAGGAACTCTTTCTTTCCAGAAGTTATATTTCCAAAAGTTTATATTACCAAAAGATAAAGTATAAGAATTGGATATGACCAATATTCTTTGAATATCATATCATTAGAGATAGCTCAACATCAGTTAATCCCTGAACATCGTCTTCCTCATTTTCAGGACTGGGATAAGAATGACATCTCTGGAATGGCTGTAAGGATGGCTGAAGTATTTACAGTGCATGGTACAGGATAGACTTCCACCATCGCACTCACCAAGCCCATGTCCTTTTCTCCCTGACTTCTTTTCTATTCTTCACTTTTCTATAAGTCTTGCATTTAACAACAATCTAGCCAATATAGAACTAGCTTCCCTTGCGCTTTTCACTGAGAATTCAATTTGGCTGATGCTATAGCTTCAGACTGGATACCCTTGGGTTGGAGAACATGTGTTAAGTATTCTTTTAGCAGCCTGCCAAATTGATTCAATTGCATGTTTTGGAACACTAGATTTCTATTTACTTAAAGTAAAACAGATCAGCAAATCATCTCTAATCAACTTGATATCATGTGTAGCAAATACACTTAGAAACTTAACTAGATGACCAAAGTGACAGCCAACATTTATGATCAAATACAACCATTAGGGAAATTGGTAGGTAATACATTTAAATATTTAGCTCATACAGCATACTCCCTGAATACCACTCTGTACACACAGACAAAATATTTTGCTAGAGCTTGGGAGCTCCATTCTGCTGGAGGAAAGGACATTTTTAGAAGTTGGATAAACTAAGTCTTTCAAGGCAAGACTTCATTAAAACACACTACCAATACAGTAACCCATAAGCCTTTTAAACACACCTTGCTTGTATGAAAAAATTATTAATACCTTACAAACTTAATTCATTCATTAGTAAATATGCATTAAGTGTCAGGTGCCAAGGACTATGCTAGGCATCAGAGACTTAGCGGCAAAAAAAAAAAAAAAAAAGTCATAAATGTCCTTAGTGCCATAGAGCTCACAATATAGGGAAAAGTTAGAAAATAGCCATGGAAACATGAATTTTTCATCATTCTAAGGACAGTTAATAAGTAATAAGAGCTCATCGTGGAGGGTTGGAAAGATTTCCTTAGAATCGGACAACTGAACTGTAATATGAATAATTAGAAATTACCTGGGAAAAGAAGAAATTGTGTCCTGGCACTAGCAAATGACATGGCAGAAAGGCTATGGTGTATTTAAGGAGCCTAGAGAAAGACAGTGTAGTATAAATGGACCAAATTAAGGAGAATACATTGTGAGATGCAACTTGAGGGGTAAAACCAGATCACCACAGCTTTGTAAGGTTTGTTAAATAATCTATTTTCTATCCTATGAGCAACAGAAAAACAGCAACCAGACTTAAGCAAGCATGTGATTTAATTACATTAACATTTTTAAAGATCACTCTGACTTCTGTGTATAGATTTAATAAGAGGGCAAGAAAAGATAAAGGTATACTTGTTAGGAGGCTCTTTGGAAAGCCCAGGATTTATATGATGGCAGCCTCAACTAAGGTAATAGTGGGAAGGTGAGAAAGAAATGCACATACTTGAGAGATATTTAGGAAGTAAAATTGGCATAGTTTCTTCTAATTTGAATAAAGATTGTGAGAAAGAGGGAAGTTTGAGAATGACTGCAAGATTTCAGGCTTGTGTAACTATGGAGTCACTGAAGTAAAATTATATTATCTGAAATTGGCAACGTTACAGACGACTAGGTTTGAAGGGTGAGACAGATTATGATTTGATTTTGAACATGCTGACTTAGGAGAGACTGAGTCATTTCAGATAGTGAAAATATCTAGGGGACATTTAGATCTGATGCTCAGAGGAGGCATCTGGTCTGGAGATATAAATTTGTGAGTCATCTGTCCATGGAGGTAATTGAAAAGTAAATGCCAATACAGATGCCCAGTGAGAGAGTATGGAATAAGAAGTGAAGTGGGACTAGGACCAAACCCTGAAGAATTCCAAAATTTGGTGGCTGATAAAGGAAATTAAAGAGAAAATGCGCAAAGAAAAAAGAAAATCACTTGGGGCAATACTACTTGAAAAACAATAGCTGAGACACCATTGCTTTCCAGGAAAGTGTGTGCAACCTGTGAAGTGCTGCTGACAAGTTAGTTTTACAAGCTTACATGTTGAGTCTGTGATGTTAATGAATTCTAAGCCTAGGCACCTTTCATATGCCAAGTGGGGATCTAGGAATCCTGGAAGATGTATGAAAATTATAAAGTGTCTCAAGAGGGCAGTCAGGTTAGAGTCAGAAAACATTTTTTTTTTAAAGAGTTTGTTTTTTAGATCAGTTTTAGGTTCACACAAAATTGAGTAAAAAGTACAAAGATTCCTCATATCCCCCCTGCCTTCAACATTTTTTATGAAAAACTTTTGGGGAAATATCTAAAAAATTCCCAGAAAAAATAAAGAATCTGAATCTCTCAAGACCAAGTACCTTGTTGAGATTTCTTTTCTAAGTAATCAGATTTTTAAATCATTGAAATAAATACATGATATTGTATTTGTTACTTTGGGTTTGTTTGTTTGTTTGTTTGTTTGTTTTCTTAGAAAGGGCTCCACTTCCCTAAATTATACAAGCTTCATGCTAAAATCTGACTCTGTCCCTAAATCAACCCCTTCAAAGTCCCTAGTATTTGGCCATGAGCACAAGGCTATACAATAACCTGTTCTTTACCAGTCACAACTTCCTCCTAACAGCAAATGAGGTTTTATATAGCCCTGTCACTCCTTGATGCCTTGGTTCTACCCTGCTGCCCTAAGTGTCTTGGGTAGATAGTGAATCAGAGTGGCATAAAGTATAAAGATTTTGTTGACACCAACCAGAAACCAGCCATCACAGAAGAGGAACAGAGAAAACGTGTAGACAAATACACTCAGCCAGTTGATGTAAACCAGACTTCATCAAAGCTAGCACAATGGCCACATGAACAGAATGGGTCAGACAGCAAAAATGGAGATTATGTGTGGGTCCAATAGCATGGACTCCCATTTACCAAAGCCAGTCTTGCTCTGGTCCCTTCTGAATATACAACAAATCAGAACAAAGATTAATGTTTGAGCTGCCAATATGGAATTATATCTTGAGAAGATCAAATGGCCACTTGGTGGTAAGTTGACTATATTAAGCGATTTTTACCCTAGTCCAATGTTCCAGTAGTTATCCTTACTGGGATAGATACTCAATTTTGCATACGTATTGTATCAGATAGCACCAGGCATCCAAGTCTTACAAAATACATGATCTGTAAGCTTGGAATGTCACACAATAGAGCATCTGATAATGGGACCCACTTCATAGCAAGGGAGTTGTGGGATTAGGCCTAAAACAATGGAATCCACTAGTCATATTATGTACCATGTCACCGAATGGCAGCTAACCTTAGGAATGTAGGAATAGCCTTTTAAAAGGTGCAGCTAAAAGACAGCTCAGAGGTAGTATTTTGAAAGGATGGTGTACCATCTGTCAGGATGCAATACATTTATCAAGTCAGAGGCCTTCATATGGTACTGTGCCTCAAAAGGAAAAACATATAGTCCAGGATCCATGATACAGAAGCAGGAATGTCTCCATTTACCAACACTGTCAGTGACTCACTGAGATTTTTCTTTTATTCTCCTTACAACTCTGGTTTCTTCAGAGACACAGCCAGAGTCTTAGTTTGGCTACAAGTTAAAGCTCTTTGTGCCCAACGGCAAGCAGGCAGAAACAGGAATCAACATACATATCATCAGAGGAAATTGACCATGGTCAGCAGGAGATATTCCTGCTTTTACACAATGGAAACTGGGAGGAATTATTTGTATAACCCAGGTGATTTACTTGGATGCCTTCTGATACACCATTTTCCCATTGTCATTGTGAATAAACATGTGATGCAATCCCAAACTGAGAAAGGCATGACTATCAAGTGTTCTGTCCCTTAATTATAAAGGTTTGGGTCACAAGCACCAATACCTGAATGGGTGATAGCCAAAGGCTTAAGGAATTAAGAATGGATAGTGGGGAAGGAAGAGGAGTGCCATGGCTGGACATCGACTGAAATGACTGGGGTTGTAGTTTATTCTACTAACTCTTTCCAGTTTTATTCTTAACAAAGAAAGTCTCACAGGAACAATGGAGTAGCTGTTCCCAAACTGCATGTACATGTGCTCATGTCACGTTCATCAACTGTTGGGGTCAGGATTTCAACCCAAGCAGTCTAACCGAAGAGCCCATACTCATCCATTAAACTCTTAAATGTTGGCTGTTTAATATATAGTTCCTTTCCTTCATTTCCATACCCTTATTTTCTTCCCAATTATACTGTTTTGTTTTTGTTTTGTTTTGTTTTGTTTTAAAGATAAGAAATGAGTCTTATTTGTATGGATCATCTCCATATCCCCAGAAGCTAAAGCAATGACTACAATAGAGCAAGTACTAAATACAGGGAAGTTAAATGAATGAATTCCTGCCTGTGGGAAAGCATTGCTTAAGGAAAGCCAGTCTTGGCTGCAACATCTTTAGGCAGGCTTAGTGAGAATCTGCCATGGACTAAATTGTGTTCCTCTAAAATTTATACTGAAACCCCAAACTTCAGCATGACAGTAATTGGAGATGGGGCCTTTGATAGGCAATTAGGGTTAAATGATATCATAGAGGTGGAACCCTCATGATGGGACTACAAGAATGAGAGTGAGAGAGATGGTTCTCATTCTGCCATGTCAGGACACCAGGGAGAAGGTGACCATCTGCCAGCTCCAGAAACCAAATTACCCAGTACCTTGACCTTAGATACCACACAGTCTGCAGTATCCTGTTTTAGCAGTCAAAGCTAGTTAATACAGGCCTAAGACACAACTGTAAAGCACTAATCTGTGGCAGGGCATGATTTTAGCAGTAGTTTTGTGAAGTATAATTAAATGGGCAGAGATCAGGGTCAGTCAGGATCATGGGCATAGCTGATACAAAAGTTTATCAGCAACAAGATACATGGCACACTGAGATATAGTCAGGAATAGAGGTCAATGTCACATCAACAGAACAGACAAGTTGATAATAAATGAATGAAGTCAAGACTAGAGCTGCAAACTAGCACAGCTATGGAACCAGGGTCAAGAAACAATCTGTTTCCAAGTCCTTGTGCTCTGACTGGCACTTTCACTAAAGACAGATGTACCTTTGTTTGTAGCTCATCTTGTATTCTCTTGTCTTATTTGGAAAGGGTAAGAGAAGGAAGAATAAATTGAGGGCTAGGATATGAATCCCATCTGATGTCTTATGTTGGGCTAAGAAGAACATGCTCTCAACTAGAGACTCTATGACTCCATGGAAAAGCTTTAGAGAACAAATAGCACCACAGAGTTAGTCCCAACTTGAAGCAAGTCTAGCATCTTTATCAGGCAGTCTTGAACTGAAGACTACCCACAGGATGAATGTGAGGGGAGCATAACTTCCTGGACTGAGTGGTCCTCATCACTGTACATCAATATTCAGAGAAGAGGGAAAGCTTTGAGCAAAACAGCCATCACTATGAGGCTAAGATGCTTTAGCCTGACAGAGAACATGGAGGGGAAAAGGACTGTCACCAGAGAATCTACCACAGCTCACATATGACAGTGCACAGTCATGCATTCTCTTCTGTTAGGCTCCCAAATCCCCATCAAAATACATCAGCATTTGTTTGTTCTACTATCTGATTCCACCTTTTTAGATTCTTGCATCTCCTTTGTTTTAATAGCCAATTTCACAAGTTTTGGCCAGGACCTTACCCTTTTTATCATGTCCCATTGCAATAGGAATATTATTCTAAAATGCAAGAGGTATTTAGGTGCCAGTGATTTTCAAGTATTTCCCACAAATTTTAGGATAGCATATTTTGCAATACACATATGTCCTTAATGATTTGGCATCATTTTGGCTATTCCATCTCAACCTTTCTCTTCACCCCACCTTGCATTTTTTTTTAAAGATTTTATTTATTTATTTGAAAGAGAGAGAGATCACAAGTAGGCAGAGAGGCAGGCAGAGAGAGAGGAGGAAGCAGGCTCCCTGTGGAGCAGAGAGCCCGATGCGGGGCTCGATCCCAGGACCCTGAGATCATGACCCGCCCCGAAGGCAGAGGCTTAATCCACTGAGCCACCCAGGCGCCCCCCACCTTGCATTTTATACTCCAGCAATACCCAGCTTCCTGTGACTTTCCAATCAAGTTCTTCTGTCCTGCCTTTGATCTTGACCTAGAATTCTCTCTATTCCTGTTCTGCTTCTAACTCTTCCTTAGATGTCATATGTCATATCAAAGGTTATCTAATCTGCCCAGCCTTTTTTGATGACCTCAGGCAAATTTAGGAGCTTAGTCTTCTATGGTTCTGTTGCATTTCATTTTCAGAACACCTTATAGCACTTAGCATATGGTGTTATTATTGTTGGGTTGTCCTCTTCCCCATTAGACTGTCCTATGGACTGCATGTTTGTGCCTTTCCCCATGTACAAAAATTCAAATGTGAAACCTTAATCCTTAAAGTGATAATATTTGGAGATAATGCCTTAGGGAGGTAATTAGATCATGATGGTGGAGTCCTTTTAATGGGATTTGTACCCTTTTAAGCAAGAACTGAGAGAGCTTGCTTAATTTCTTTGCTCTCTAGCATGTGAGGACCTACAAGTCAGGAAACAGGCCCTCCTCACCCAGGTCTGCTAGTGTCTTGATTTTGGACTTCTCAGCCTCCAGAACTATGAGAAGTAATGTTTCTTGTTTAAGCCATCCAGTGTGTATTTTTGTTATAGCAGCCCACATTGACTAAGACTATAAACATTTTGAGGGCAGGGACAGTCTTCTTTTTAATAAGAAATGTTAGACAGTTCCTGTTACATAGTAAACTTTCTTTAGTGAGTGTGTCTTCAGTGAGTAAACTAATAAAGGAAAGAATATTGATTTAGAGCCTTTATCACTCATGAATCTGATTCTCTCAGTCGCCTTTTTAATGTTATGTTTCTCTCTTCATCAGATGAATTTTGTCTAACATGGAAAGGGAGTACAATGGCATTCAATTGAGGAGGTGGCCTACATGTCACCAATGGATACTTATGGAAAGATGTTCTGGGAAAAAAAGGTGAGGGGGGGGGAGTGTGAAATCCCTTAAATTATACTAAATAAGAGTTTTTTGGGTTTTGTTGTGTGTGGGGGGGCGTTGTTGGTTGGTTTGGTTTTGGTTTGGTTTGGTTTGGTTCGGTTTTTTTCTTTCCACATGGAAATGTAATTTCCACAATGTAAGCATTGCTCATGAGACCTTCTAGCTCACTGTGAAGTGGATAATATTCTTAGGCCACTAGGGGGCTACAGGTATTCATTCATTTTTTGGTACTTTATTTTCTTAGCTACTGCTGCATATATGAAAAAGATAGGAAGAAATCACCAAAATACATAGGGCAAGTTTAACAGAATCTGTACATCCTAATAAGTAACATTTTTTAAGCTTGAGATTAGAAATCAACACTATTTTGCCTTAAATCAGTCTTTAGGCTGCAATAGCAAAAGCTTTGAGATAACAGAGGCCTGGATTTCAGATCCATTTCTGTCACTTAGGAGCTATGTGACCTTTGGAAATAGCCTATTATCTTTCTGAATCTCAGTTTATTTACTCATCTGTAAATCCAGATCCTTTTGAAACTAAATGACAAAGGAGGTTAAAAGTGTGAACGGACTATGTAACAAGTACTCAACAAATGTTAGCCATTCTGATTATTATTGCTTCCATACTGAGGAGTATGGAGCTATGGTCCAGGGACCAAAGCAATAAAAATGTCCTAAGATTACAAAATAGATTCTCAACGTGTGTTGTTTTCTTTGTCCCATGGGTAAGCTTCTCAAATGATTAAAATGATTAAGACTTCTGTCTACCCTATTCAGACAGCAAGGAAAGAAGAAAGAAAAGCAGCAACCAATCCACAAGAAGTCACAGGGAAACAGAATTTAGAAGAGATGGAGTAGATAGGGCAGGCCTGAAAATAGAAAGAGCAGGTTGAAGCCTGGGGTTTGGTTTGCCTTAAAGGAGGAAAGGACCATAAGGGGAATTCGGCAGTTCTTGTGAATATGCAACACATTCAGAGGTCTCACTTCTTCCCTCCATCTTCCACTAAGACTTGGAGAATTTTCTTTGGAAATTCAGCCCTAGAATGATTCATACCTTAATCACTTCCTGTAGTTGTCTTTTTTTGTCCATTTAATTTTGAGATAGTAATTGAATAACTATATTTTTTGCCATATATTGATTCGAGAAAGGAGTTGAGATCTTTTTATAAATATTTTATTCCTTCATGCAATGAATGGCTGGCATATTTCATGATCTGGTACTATGGTAGAGGAAGAAGCAAAAAAGACAAGTATAGTCCCCACACATGTAGAAATTATAGCCTTTTAGTAGAGACAAACACTAAATAGAAAAATCACACAAATAATCAATTATTCTTTCTAGTAGTGTTGTGGGAGTCAAATGGGAGGAAGTGAGAATGAATCATGAAAGAGGGAAGGTGCCACAGACACACCTAACCCATTTCCAGCTACCCCATTTCTTACCCAATCCTGCCAACTGCTAATCATTGTCAACTTTAATATAAAACTCTAATTCTACTCTTGAGGCAAATTTTCCAACATATTTCTGTGATGAACTTAGGGAAAAGACACTGTTCCCAAAATGCCTACCATTGATAAAGTCTTCTGGCACTCTCTGGAATGAGTGAGTAGTTTTTACTTAAAAATGTGATAGGGAGGGGCACCTGGGTGGCTCAATGGGTTAAGGCCTCTGCCTTCGGCTCAGGTCATGATCCCAGAGTCCTGGGATCAAGCCCCGTGTCTGGCTCTCTGCTCAGTGGGGAGCATGCTTCCCTCCCTCTCTCTGCCTGCCTCTCTGCCTACTTGTGGTCTCTGTCTGTCGAATAAATAAATAAAATCTTTACCAAAAAAAAATGTGATAGGAACTCTGTGGAGACTTGCTCCTCAAAAAAGGGAGGGATTTTCAGTTGTAGGAGTTCTGAAATGCGGAGGAGGTTTCAACCATTGCCAGCTGGCATAATCAGTTTACCATCATGCTCTAGCCCCCAAAGCACAAACACATTGGAGGTCTATTTTAAATTTTGTGTTTTATAAAGAGATTATTCGAGGAGACCTCATAATAGACTGATTAAGAGTATAGGCAATGTTGGCAGACTGCATGGGTTTGATTATGACTGTACAATTGACTGTGCAATCTTGAGCAAGTCACTTAAACTTTCTGTGCTTCCTTTCACATGTATGGTAGGAAAAAGCAGAACCTACTTGATTAGGTGGTTATGAGGATTAAATGAAATAATACATGTAAATAGAAAAATATCCTTGTGCACAAAGAAAATGCCTTGTAGGGGCACCTGGGTGGCTCAGTGGGTTAAAGCCTCTGCCTTCCGCTCAGGTCATGATCCCAGGGTCCTGGGATTGAGCCCCACATTGGGCTCTCTGCTCTGCGGGGAGCCTGCTTCTTCCTCTCTCTCTGCCTGTCTCTCTGCCTAGTTGTGATTTCTCTCTGTCAAATAAATAAAATATTAAAAAAAAAAAAAAGAAAGAAAATGCCTTGTAAACATTATGTATTTGTGTGTGTGTGTGTAGTGTGTTTGTATTAAGGTAGAGAATATGTATTCAACTTGTGATATTTGGGAGTATTTTTTGTTGTGTAAGAACACTATACTAGATAAGAATTTCTACAAATAGACTTGCAGGCCTTCCCAAAAGTAAAGACAATGATTACCACAAAAAACAAAATGACATCATTTTAGGATATAATTATAAATATTACATAAAATATAGAAAAAGTTGAATAATAGCTATTTTTAAAGGGGCAAATCATACAGGAAAAAAAGAAAAAAAAATATTTGCCCTATTGAATCTCCTTGGTTTCTGATAACCATGCAAGTGTCTAGACTTAAGCAAAGCCTATTTCTTTTTTCTTTTTTTTTTTAGTTTTGCTTTGATTTATTTTTTACTTATTTCTTTTCAGCATAACAGTATTCATTGTTTTTGCACCACACCCAGTGCTCCATGCAATACGTGCCCTCCCTAATACCCACCACCTGGCTCCCCCAACCTCCCACCCCCTGCCCCTTCAAAACCCTCAGGTTGTTTTTCAGAGTCCATAGTCTCTCATGGTTCACCTCCCCTTCCAATTTCCCTCAACTCCCTTCTCTTCTCCATCTCCCCATGTCCTCCATGTCATTTGCTATGCTCCACAAATAAGTGAAACCATATGATAATTGACTCTCTCTGCTTGACTTATTTCACTCAGCATAATCTCTTCCAGTCCTGTCCATGTTGATACAAAAGTTGGGTATTCATCCTTTCTGATAGAGGCATAATACTCCATAGTGTATATGGACCACATCTTCCTTATCCATTTGTCCGTTGAAGGGCATCTTGGTTCTTTCCACAGTTTGGCGACCGTGGACATTGCTGCTAGGAACATTGGGGTTCAGATTGCCCTTCTTTTCACTACATCTGTATCTTTGGGGTAAATACCCAATAGTGCAATTGCAGAGTCATAGGGAAGCTCTATTTTTAATTTCTTGAGGAATCTCCACACTGTTCTCCAAAGTGAGCAAAGCCTATTTCTAACATGGTTGTCACCATAGCCTTTCTTCCTAGAAATGAGTATCCTGAAATCACGTAGTACTACACGTTTTTTTGATAGAAGAACAGGTAATTAAGTCTTTCTATGAATTCTCTGTATAGTCTTTGTATACTCCATGTTGAAAATTTGAGAATAGATTAAATACTTTTAAAATAAGCCTTGCTTTTTCCTCCTTCCTCAAATAAATTTATAAAGATTAACATTTGTAAAACAACACTGTATAAAACACACAAACCTCTTCCCACATCCTAGTTCTGTTTTCTAAACTCTTACATCTTTATAAATTATTTTTGTTTATAAAATGTTATGCATTTATTATCTGCTTATTTCCCCATGGCCCTGTGAGATAAACAAGTCAGATCTTAGTATTCCCATTTTTCAGATCAGGAACCTGAGGTTATATAACTTTTCCAAAGTTAATAAAACTAGTGGGTTGCTTCATCACAAGTAGAGTTCAGATCTGCTCATATCAGCCCATTTTTCCTTGTATTGTATTTCATCTTTTTCCTTTTACTTCATTCTCCATTTTATCTTTTGATATTAAGTTATATATTTAGCCCTGTCAATATCACTCCCAAAGAAATCATAAATATTAAATATTTGAGACACAAAAAATCTTATTAGCCATAAACTATAAGTCTGATCACAATCTTCTTAGATTAATATCTTATCAGTAATATATCATAGAATGCTAAGATACAGAAAGAATATTTGGAAAGCATTCCTAATTCATTGGTGTTATTTATTATACATGCTATAAAATGTCTTCTTAACTTCTCATTTGTTTAAGCATCTGTGGACTTTTTTCTACATAGAATGAACTAAAATACTGGTTCTCTGATTTTTATTCAAGGATATGGACTTTGAGCAATCATACAGAACTGAAGTATTCCCTCTATTTCATTCATGCCAGAACACAAATTTCTCTTCATTTTATATTAAGAAATTGCAGGCTGAAATTGAGGGGGGAAATTAGCTTTGTTCTTCCTTACATTGAATAATATTCATTTAATGGGTTCATAAACATAGGAGGTAGCTGGCAGGTAATACTCCAGCTGTGAGTCTGGCCTTTGGACTTGCTGAACTGTGCAGTCATCACCCAAGAGGCCATGTGTTTACACACTGAATCTGAGAACCGATGATGTATATTCTTGGAAGACACTTGTTTTCTGCTTCTGCACTTATAATGTGGATGGGATTAGAGTAGGTTAAGGCAAGATAAAAGTGAATCCCTGCACTTTATAAGATTTGAGAAGCACTAAATTGAATAATGGTAGGAGACTGGGGATTTAAGAGTTGCAGAAGGAAATGAGAATAAATTTAAATACAGGAATCTTCCTTCCCTGATCCTATTTGTTGCTCTTTTCTCCCAATTAATTCTTCGGTATCCTGCTCCAAACCCTAAACCACAGTACTTCCCTCTGTCCATGTTCTCTCAAATTTCCTTATCTTCCTGATAATTTCAGAATCCTTTAAATGCTATTTCATTGCCTTTAGCCAAACAAGCTGCCCACTAGGAAGTGCATAAAGACCACCGAGAGCATTTCAGCAGATCTGCCCAACAGAGAGCTGATGTTGATAACTGCCAATCCCAATTTGCTTGGCTTCAGGGAACCTTTGTATTAAAAAGTGCTGTCACATATTTTTAATTTCCCTGGTGGTTCAGCTCCCTCTCCATGCTGCCCCATCAAAGAACAGGATAATATCAAGATATGAAAGAAGACATGCTGTTCTGGAATTTGTGGGCTTTTTTTTTTCCCTTCTTGATTCAAGAGCAAATTTGTGAACATGGGGCATTGTGTCGCATGAGAAAACGAATTAGATTAACAAAGAATTAAGAACACAATATTATATTCACAGTTAGACCACTCTCATGTAGACTGAATTGTACATAACTATTCTAATGTGATTGAATTGGGAAGATTCAAGCACTGAAGCTAAATCTGTATAATCCTTTTTGTTCTTGTTGAAGCAGTTACTTTGTATATTTGAGCATTGTCTTTTCCTCACCTACTTGATCCAAATTTATTCAAAGTCAGCAGGATTTTCTACTCCTAAAGATACTTTGACATTTTAAGTTTTCTTTCTTTCTTTCTTTCCTTTTTTTTTTCTTTCTTTCTTTTTAGGAAAAAAAAATTAAAGTCAGTCAGCATAGTAAACTAAATATAAGTCAAGTTAACTATAAATGTTTCTATTGGAGAAAAATAAATTAAAATGAATCAATGTTTTTAATATGTTTACACTAGCATTAGAGCAACTTCATGATTGATCCCTTCATTTGAACAGGATGCAGTTTGTAAAATAGCCAGTTTAAAGAACCAAAATGTTTTCGTGTGTGGTGTAAGGAAGTGGTCCAATTTCATTTTTCTGCATGTGGCTGTCCAATTTTCCCAGCACCATTTATTGAAGAGGCTGTCTTTTTTCCATTGGACATCCTTTCCTGCTTTGTCGAAGATTAGTTGACCATAGAGTTGAGGGTTGATTTCTGGGCTCTCTATTCTGTTCCACTGATCTATGTGTCTGTTTTTGTGCCAGTACCATGCTGTCTTGATGATGACAGCTTTGTAATAGAGCTTGAAGTCCGGAATTGTGATGCCACCAACTTTGCCTTTCTTTTTCAATATTCCTTTGGCTATTCAAGGTCTTTTCTGGTTCCATATAAATTTGAGGATTATTTGTTCCATTTCTTTGAAAAAAATGGATGGTATTTTGATAGGGATTGCATTTAATGTGTAGATTGCTTTAGATAGCATGGACATTTTCACAATATTTATTCTTCCAATCCAGGAGCATGGAACATTTTTCCATTTCTTTGTGTCTTCCTCAATTTCTTTCATGAGTACTTTATAATTTTCTGTGTATAGATTCTTAGTCTCTTTGGTTAGGTTTATTCCTAGGTATCTTATAGTTTTGGGTACAATTGTAAATGGGATTGACTCCTTAATTTCTCTTTCTTCTGTCTTGTTGTTGGTGTACAGAAATGCAACTGATTTCTGTGCATTGATTTTATATCCTGACACTTTACTGAATTCCTGGACAAGTTCTATCAGTTTTGGAGTGGAGTCTTTTGGGTTTTCCACATATAGTATCATATCATCTGCGAAGAGTGATAGTTTGACTTCTTCTTTACCAATTTGGATGCCTTTAATTTCTTTTTGTTGTCTGATTGCTGAGGCTAGGACTTCTAGTACTATGTTGAATAGCAGTGGTGATAATGGACATCCCTGCCGTGTTCCTGACCTTAGCGGAAAAGCTTTCAGTTTCTCTCCATTGAGAATGATATTTGCGGTGGGTTTTTCATAGATGGCTTTGATAATATTGAGGTATGTGCCCTCTATCCCTACACTTTGAAGAGTTTTGATCAGGAAGGGATGCTGTACTTTGTCAAATGCTTTTTCAGCATCTATTGAGAGTATCATATGGTTCTTGTTCTTTCTTTTATTAATGTGTTCTATCAGCTGTAGCAACATCTTCCTAGGAACAACGGCAAAGGCAAGGGAAGCAAGGGCAAAAATGAACTATTGGGATTTCATCAAGATCAAAAGCTTTTGCACAGCAAAGGAAACAGTTAACAAAACCAAAAGACAACTGACAGAATGGGAGAAGATATTTGCAAACGACCTATCAGATAAAGGGCTAGTATCCAGAATCTATAAGGAACTTAGCAAACTCAACACCCAAAGAACAAACAATCCAATCAAGAAATGGGCAGAGGACATGAACAGACATTTCTGCAAAGAAGACATCCAGATGGCCAACAGACACATGAAAAAGTGCTCCACGTCACTCGGCATCAGGGAAATACAAATCAAAACCACAATGAGATATCACCTCACACCAGTCAGAATGGCTAAAATTAACAAGTCAGGAAATGACAGATGCTGGCGAGGATGTGGAGAAAGGGGAACCCTCCTCCACTGTTGGTGGGAATGCAAGCTGGTGCAACCACTCTGGAAAACAGCATGGAGGTTCCTCAAAATGTTGAAAATAGAACTACCCTATGACCCAGCAATTGCACTACTGGGTATTTACCCTAAGGATACAAACATAGTGATCCAAAGGGGCACGTGTACCCGAATGTTTATAGCAGCAATGTCTACAATAGCCAAACTATGGAAAGAACCTAGATGTCCATCAACAGATGAATGGATAAAGAAGAGGTGGTATATATACACAATGGAATACTATGCAGCCATCAAAAGAAATGAAATCTTGCCATTTGCAACGACGTGGATGGAACTAGAGCGTATCATGCTTAGTGAAATAAGTCAATCAGAGAAAGACAACTATCATTTGATCTCCCTGATATGAGGACATGGAGAAGCAACATGGGGGGTTAGGGGGATAGGAGAAGAATAAATGAAACAAGATGGGATTGGGAGGGAGACAAACCATAAATGACTCTTAATCTCACAAAACAAACTGGGGGTTGCTGGGGGGAGGTGGATTGGGAGAGGGGGAGGGGGCTATGGACATTGGGGAGGGTATGTGCTATCGTGAGTGCTGTGAAGTGTGTAAACCTGGCGATTCACAGACCTGTACCCCTGGGGATAAAAATACATTATATGTTTATTAAAAAAAAAAAAAATTGGAAGGGGAGGCGAACCATAAGAGACTATGAACTCTGGAAAACAACCTGAGGGTTTTGAAGGGTCAGGGGTGGGAGGTTGGGGGAACAGGTGGTGGGTAATGGGGAGGGCACGTTTTGCATGGAGCACTGGGTGTTGTGCAAAAACAATGAATACTGTTACGCTGAAAAAATAAATAAAATGGGAAAAAAATTAAAAAATAAAAAAATAAATAAAGAACCAGAATAGAATGGTGCCATTTAACCTCTCCTTGTACTTCACTACCCAATCTTTTTAGATGTGCTTTCTTGAGCTCTGCTATAATTGAGCTATTGATCCCTTCACTAACAAAATCTACTCTGACCCAGTTTTCAAGCCAATGTTGATTTGTTGTTAAATTAGAATGAGTATATCCAATCTCATTTACCTGCATTACTATCAATTCCCTTTCTTCCCACACCAACACTAACATGTGCACAACCAGGAGGGCTTAGAATCACTGGGAGTTAATTAAGTTCGGTCTTGGGACTTCTACATTGTACCCAAAGATACAACTCATCTCTGCTGGAACTCCTACTATTGAGTTCCCAAACACATTTTCCCTCAATTTTTATGTATCCTGAGTTATTCAAATGGACTGTCACTATGGTTCTTGTTCTGAGCTCTTGTTGTAGAGATCCTCTTAGCTCATAAATGCCCCCAGACCTTGGGTCCTTCCTTCATTTTGCCAGTCATTTTCTTGCTTAATTACAGTCCTTTCCCTGATTTCTAGTTCCTATTTATGGTCTTGACCAAGGACAAACCACACAGAGATTTTGCCCCCTACTCTCTGTACTCTGCCCAACTGTGACCGCACAAAGGCAGGGTGATATACAGTCCTAAATGAACTATTTGTTGTCTTTAGAGGTCTACTCACCTTGTTTAAATTGCTATATTATCTCAATCACAGACTGAGATTCTATTCATTTTCAGATATCTTCAGATTTTAGTATTGTAGAAATAGCTTTACAAATCCATGGTACTGAAAATTTTATGTTGAACAACACTCTTAAGTCTAGCATATCTTTTTTTCATCAAAGAATGAGAAGAAGACTATATATTAACTACACTATGATAAATAAATGTAAAAATGAGGAGGGGTGCCTAGGTAGCTCAGTCAGTTAAGTTTCCAAATCTTGATTTCCATTCAGATCATGATCCTGGGTTCTGGGATTCAGCCCTGCCTGAGGCTCCACGCATCAGCAGGGAGTCTGCTCATCTCCCTCACCCTTTCCCTCTGCCCTTCTGCACTCTCTGTCTCTCTCTAAATAAATAGATTTTTTTTTAAAAAATAGGGAAATGTAAAGTTTTAGCACACAATGAATTATCTAAAGAGACTTTTTTCAAACATGATCAATGAAAACAAAGTGAAAATAAATAAGTCAACTTCTGTCAACCCTATATGTTATTTAAAACAATTTCTTTTCCTTTATTCTAAAATTACTTGGCATAATGAGAATAGAGTTGTTAAATGGTGAAAGGAACATAAAATACTAAATAAATAAGAAATTAACAGTAGAGGGGTGTCTGGGGGGCTCAGTTGGTTAAGCATCTGCTTTAGGCTCATGTCATGATTGCAGGGTCTTGGGATTTAGCTCCACATCAGTTTCCCTGCTCATAGAGAGTCTGCTTCTCCCTCTCTGTCTGTCCCTTCCTGCCATTTGTGGTCTTTCTCTCTCAAAATAAATAAAATATTTTTTAAAAAGTTAATTGTAAAATTAAAAGTTTTAAGAATCTGGGGCACCTGGGTGGCTCAGTGGGTTAAGCCTCTGCCTTCGGCTCAGGTCATGGTCTCAGGGTCCTGGGATCAAGTCCTGCATTGGGCTTTCTGCTCAGCGGGGAGCCTGCTTCCCCCTCTCTCTCTGCCTGCCTGTCTATTTGTGATCTCTCTCTCTGTCAAATAAATAAAATCTTTTTAAAAAGTTTTAAGAATCTTTAAGTGATTATTTCAATGAATTTAAAGCTAAATTATGAAAATATATTTACTAAGGTCAAAGTTATTACTTCTTAAAAATGATCAAATCAGAAAAATAGTCTGGGAGTTCTGTTACCACATATTACAACTTAGTAAAAAGGCAATAAGTGATCTTAGTAAAAATGTATTTTATTAATACAAGGAATATCCAACTGTATCAATGAAATAACAAAACAAGACATTCCAGAAACAGATATGCCATATACATGGGATCTTAAAGAATGATAAAGCTGCTATTTCAAATCAGTGGATAAAACATGGTTGATTTAATACATGGTTCTGGAACTAGATTAAACCCATTATGATTTTCCCTCTGGGGTTATAAAGGTTGTCTGCTTTCCCTGAAATATTTGGCTTTCTGAAAGGTAGATGCCTGACAAAAATCATCTCCAACAATACCAGAAAGAGGATGGGGATGGTGAGGCAGCTGTCTGAGAAGAAAAACTATATGCAGACCAAACTGATTCCATCACTAAATTTTATGTCTTCAGCAAGTTAACCATTTGGCTAGGCTTTCAAAATTGTTGATATAAAATTGATTATATTATTCTGTTATATTTTAATGTTCTCTTTGTTTATATTTATTACCTTGTTCTCATCCTTTATATGTTTTCTTCATGTTTCCTTGATTCTTTTATTTTTTTCAGACTTCAACTCTAGACTGTCCCTATAGATCTTTGCAAAGAACCAGTTTTTTTCGTTTTATTGCTCAAAGCTAGTTTTGATATGTCATTTATCAGCTTTGTCTTTTATATATATAATTTCCTTTTAAAAGATTATTTATTTAGTTGTTTTACAGTGTCGGTGAGGGACAGAGGAAGAAGGAGAAAGAAACTCTCAAGCAGACTCCAGACTGAGCATGGAGCCTGATGTGGGGCTTGATCTCATGATCTTGAGACCATGACCTGAGTGGAAACTATGAGTTAGACACTTAACCAACTGAGCCATCCAGGGTCCCCATAATTGTCTTTTTATGTATTACTTATATTTGCTCTTTTTAGAGTTTTTTGAGATAACGTCTGATGAATATTGCCCCTTTATATTAATTTCTCTATTGGAGCTTACTCATCTTTGCATTAGTTTTTGTGTGCATGTGTTTCTTTTGTTTTTTTTTTTATTGCTTTTTGTGCAGTTGGAGTTCTTCAAATATTTATAATTTATCTATACATATGCATATAGATACATAGATATAAATATATTTGTTATTAGTGGTATTAATAGCCTATGCATATGCCACTGGTTCTGTGTGTACATGTAGCATCTGATTAATGTATTGCAATGGCAGCTCTGCTGGATTTATGCATGACCATTATCAATTCCAGAATTATTTCCATAGCTCTGTTTGTGGCTTTATATCTGAAAATAGGAACAATCAGCTCTTCATTAGCCTTTAAATACTAATTGGATCAACTTTCATTAGCACATTTATTATCCCTGGCTCTACTGCAGGGATCTTGGAAATTAGGTTCTATAGTTCTGGGGGGAAAAAAACAAACATTTAAAAAAATTTACTATTTTAATTATATATGGTAAATAATTCTTCCTATGCATTGGGTTTTAGAATCATTTTGATCCTATCTATATTTTCTTTTCCAAAAATAGCTCACAGATGTAGTCAGTTGGTAACTTCCCAGAATGTTGGTATTGCTAAGTATTTATTTACTAGTTGTTCTATTTATTATTTTTGCTCTAAATATTTGTCAGTTTGGTGGGATTTTGGAGAAAGAAGTAAACCACTTTGCATTTGATACTCCCTGTTTTGTGTAACTATAGAATCATACCATGCTTGAGAGCAGTGGTTCTCAAATTTCAGTCTGTGTCGAAATCACCTTAGTTTCTGGTTTGACTAGTAGGAGGCCTGGGAATCTGCATGTCCAGCAAGTTCCTGAGTGAGGCCAATGCTGCTGGTCAAGGAGCCGCATTTTGAGTATTCCTTCAAGTAGGTCTAAAAATCTATTTTTCCTCAAATCAAACTGCTGAAATGAGGGTTTATTCCTTATGAATTATTTGATTGAAATATTCATTTTCAGATGAGGAAAATTAGAGTCAGTGAAATTAAAGGACTAGAACAACGCTGATTGGTTGACTCAGGAAAACCAGAGTAACACATTTAATCCAGGAGTTAAATAAAGTGACCAGTTTTCTTTTTAAAATACAGGGCTTTGTGATAAATAAGTGTTTGAACGTTCTACTTAGGAAGGCAGTCTTGAATTTTAGTAGAAGATGCTTGGGAGTCTGAAATCAGTGCTGTCTTCTAACATCCAAGTGACAGCTCTGTTTGTTGGTGCATCCGTTTTTCCATTTGGTCTCAGAGGCACCACTGCAAACTTGTAGTGTTGGCATAGTTAAACAGTAAGTTTAATGGTTATCAACTATTATCAACTTCCTCTTGCTCTTTTGATCCTTTGGCTTCTTTCCTTCTCCACTTCAAAAATGATTTCCTTATAATTTCTGTTCAGGTCACAGGACTTGTCCTTTTTCACTGCTGTCACTTAATTGACAGTTTAAACTAGATTATATTTAAATATTACACATACTACTTATCATTAAGTTATAATTGCAGTGAAATTTAAGCTAGAATCAATATTAAGTGTTCACCCAAACCATTGCATCCAAGTTGATTAATGATTGCAATTGACTGATGTGAATTAAGAATGGCAGCACATTTAAAACCATTACAATGATCAGCTACATTTAATTTTCACAGCAATATCCTCTTAGAATGCTTCACATGTTAATGGTCTTAGAGTTCAGAATTCTATACTAGGTTCTAGAAATAGCAGTCAGAAATTTAGTGTAATACTGTTCTCTCCATTGTTTAAAATATCTAAATACAAGAAACAGGTCCCCTAATTTACAATGAATATTTTGGCTTTTTTAATTGAATTACAGAAGTATTTTCTCATATCTACAAATTTCTCCCTGAAGTTAGTTTTCAGATAATAATGCTTCACTATACATATTCAGACTATACATAAGAAGAAAGGAATAGACATGTGGTATGTTAAAGTTTCCATATTTCAAATGTTCAGGGAAAAGTTCAGGTTTTACTAAACTTGTCCATAAATAAAATCAAAAGACAATAATTTATTACCATGCTTTCAAATTTGGGTAGATTATAACTTGTCTAATAAATAGAGACCAAGGATGAGTACAAGTACACTGTGCCTCAAGACTTGAAACTTGAATCACAGGGTGATATACTGCTCTGCGTGTATATGACATTTGGAATTACATTTGTTCTTCCTTTCTCAAATACTAACAGAAAGGTTGCTTACTTGATTAGTGTAGGTAAGTTAAATTTATTTTTGTATTTATAGTGAATTCAACAGCTTCTCAAGGCAAAAAAGATAACCCAATTTCTATCTTAAAATGAAATTAGATTGAAAGATCAATACAGTGAACATATAACCAAAACTTTATCCCTAGAGTTTTATTTTTGTTTTGTTTTCTTTCTCTCTCTCCCTCTCTTTATTTTTTCCCCACTTTTCCAGAGTTGAAAAGAATTCTGGTTTCTTAGCTAACTTGTTTTGGCTTTCATCATATCAAAAATGGAAAATAGCCAGTTGTGGAGAAAATGTTGATGGTTTGCAAGGTAAAGGAATGCAGTTTAAAGCTTAGCTATGTATAGAGTCAGCCTCTTCTTCTGCCAAAATGAATAAACCCCTCAGTGAACCTATGAAGTTCACCTTGAAGTTCATGGTGAAGTCAACAGAACATTTAAACACCAAGGGAGAGCAGAGTAGAAGTAACAGATTTCTACCAATCATGAGATACAGTGGAACATTATTAATTTTAACCCACTGAATTAAGCTCTTGTAATGTCAGTTTAAGTGTACTCTTGGTGTGTGGAAGTGGAGGGAGTGGAATATGTTTGCTAGTGGAAAATATTGCCTAGATATTTAAAATATTTATATAGCATACTTTCTGGTTTAGATTGAAGAAATCAAACTCTTTTCAGATACTTAATATAGCATTAATCTGTGTTTGAGAAATTAGGCAGTCTTATTCTTCATCAATTAAAAACAGTTGAAGATAGTATCCTACAGATGGCTTCATCAAAGTTCTATATATTCAAAGCTTTAAAAAATGTCAACATTTTATACTTATTTATCTGCCTTCAAACATATTTTTAAAAATATATTAAGACTAATGATATTTTATTCAAGAAACATTTTTGAAAAATTATATTTTTTGAAATAGTATTATTTTTCTTATTGGCTTCTGTGATAAAAAAATTAAATTTATTATCTCTATATAATAAGATGTATTAAAATTTGAAATGTATTTTACATATAGTAAGAAGTATTATAGTAACTTATTGGTTCTGCATATTGTTTCTTTTGCATATCTATAGTTTTAGGCTATAGAATTTTAGGATAGAGTTATCCTATAGTAATTTGTCATTAAAAGGACTTCTGTTGATATGTGCTTCTTTCTGCCTGATTAGAAAGAGTGTTACAACAGTACAAATCTTACTGACATGAGAATGAGATTCTACACTTAAACTTGAATATAAGTTGTAGTATAAATCCACTTTTAAAGCTAAGAGACTATTCATTAATTATAAAAATAAGTTCAAAGAGGAAAATATAAAGATGAGAAAAATTCTCCACAGTCCACAAAAGAGACATTTTTTTAATTAATTAATTTATTTTTTCAGCATATCAGTATTCATTGTTTTTGCACAACACCCAGTGCTCCATGCAACACGTGCCCTCCCTATTACCCTCCACCTGGTTCCCCCAACCTCCCACCCCCACCCCTTCAAAACCCCCAGGTTGTTTCTCAGAGTCCATAGTCTCTCATGGTTCGCCTCCCCTTCCAATTTCCCCAACTTCCTTCTCCTCTCCATCTCCCAATGTCCTCCATGTCATTTGTTATGCTCCACAAATAAGTGAAACCATATGATACTTGACTCTCTCTGCTTGACTTATTTCACTCAGCACAATCACCTTCAGTCCCGTCCATGTTGCTACAAAAGTTGGGTATTCATCCTTTTTTTTTTTTTTTTTTATAAACATATAATGTATTTTTATCCCCAGGGGTACAGGTCTGTGAATCACCAGGTTTACACACAAAAGAGATATTTTAACAAGATAATTATTTTAACATTATGTATTAGTCTTAAAAATATGTATACCCTTCAGTAGACTCTCTACTTAAAATGGGAGTTTTCAGACATGTGTTATGATATATGCACTTAATAAAATGTTGAGAAAACTTGAAAAAGTAAAATAAAATTTCTAAATAAAATATAAACATTTACTACAACATAGCAGAAAACTTGTAAGGAAGTTAAACACTTCCATTTAAAATTGGAAACTGCAAAAGATAAATAACTGCATTTGCATTTCACACTTGTTTTTGCCAGTCACATTAGTATTTTACCAGATAGTCATCTGCAAAAAGATATGGTACCTAAATTATGTTCTCTTACCCACGGCTTCAAGAAATGGAAGACATTTAGATAGAAATACAAAGGAAAAGATAATACTACAGAAGCAAAGAGTTTGCAAAATAACTAAGCAGAGGACCCAGTGACTCGAGTGTGTATCCTCCACTTGGTGTTCTCTTGTGTTGGGTAGTCTTGGTGCAGAAACTCTGAACCCAAAGAAGCTGGCCTTCAGAGTCACCTTGGGAGATTTGGAGTGCTATGGGAAGCTGTGGTGTGCGTGCTCCGCAAGGCTGTCAGTTCCCAGCATTGTCAGACCTCAGCCAAATTTCACAATTGGGTGCCACATGGTAGTGTTTCTAATGTATTTTTTCCTGAATATAAATGCCAAGTTAAATTCTCAAAAATGGAGTTACAATTCTCACAGTATGCATATACACAGATTATTAAAACTTGCTTTATACAGTAATGTTCTTGGGAAGTAATATCTGAAGATACTTAAGCTATTAATTATGACTGAAATTATGTTTCCATTTGATTATAAAATACATATACACATGCTAAACCCAATTTAGGTAACAATATTATAGTAACCCATTCTTTTACTAACTCACTATAACTAATACAAGTATTTTAGGAATTATTTCTTATCATCTGTTATACTCACATTCTCCATGACAAGCACCGAGATGTTGTGTTTTGCTTATAATCACGATGAAATCTTTTATGTAGACCAGAATATTGATTATTTGTAAGTACACTAGCATTGATTTTTTTCCATGATTATTATCATTAAAATCATTTCCCTCTCTTTACTTATGGACCACAAATTACTCTTGTTCATGAAAAAAGAAAATTGCTTTCTAGGACGCATTAATATTTCAATGTCACTGTAGCAAGATAAAATGGTCGCATATGAATAACAACATGATGTCCTTTCTTGGGTTTAAATAACAAGTATTTATAGATTGCAATATGTTTAGTGACTTTTTGTTTAGTAGCATGTATTCCTTTTGCATTGTTTGGTTTCTGCAGTGGTATTTTGCTGATTCAAATTATATTTATAAAATAGCATTTAAACCTCAAGAATTAGGGGCACTTGAATGGTACATTTGGTGAAGACTCCAACTCTTGATTTTGGCTTAGGTAGTGATCTTACGGGTCCTGAGATCAAGCCGGCAGTCAGGCTCTGCACTCAGGACTCAGCACGGAGTCTGCTTAAGACTTTCCCTCCTTCTCCCTCTGTCCCTCCACCATCTCTCTCTCAAATAAATAAATAATTCTTTAAAAAAATAAACCTTAAGAATTTGTTAGGGCTAAAAATTAGATTTCTTTGTCATAAGTTTTAGGAGTATTGGAAATACCTTCCTATTCCATAGAGTGAAAATAAAATTTGCTAGTCCCAGTAATATTATAGGCCTCAGAGATTTTCAACCAAAAATTGAGTTTAATTATATCATCGGTTGTATGATGACTCAAATTAAATTCAAATATTCCAGAATGGTAGGATAATGACATATGACATACAGTTGTTTATTTTAGCTGCAAAAGGATAATCAAACCATAAGAGACACTTAACCTAAGGAAACAAATTGAGGGTTGCTGGCAGGGTGGGAGGGTGATGGACATTGGGGAGGATATATGCTATGGTGAGTAATAATAATATATTATGTTTCATAATATATATATTATGAATAATATATATATATTATTCATAATATATATTATGAAACATAATATATTATATGAGTAATTAAATTAGTAATATAATATTACTATTATTATTATTATTATGGTGAGTGCTATGAATTGTGTAAGACTCATGATTCACAGACCTGTACCCCTAAAAACAAATAATACATTATATGTTAAATAAATAAATAAAATATAAATCATGAGAGTTCTTTAATTACAGTGATTTGAAAAAAAAAAGAATTTTTTCTAAAGTTAGTTGAATTTTTAAAGCATTTTTTCCTGTGAGACAAAGCATTTTCTACCACAACATTTTTTTTTTAAACATTTTATTTATTTGACAGAGAGAAATCACAACTAGGCAGAGAGGCAGGCAGAGAGAGAGGAGGAAGCAGGCTCCCCGTGAAGCAGAGATACCACAACATTTTTTATATCACCCAAAGAGGCAAGCGGAATAAATGGAAATTGAGGCAGCATTTGTTAAGAGACAATAAATCATGCTCAGAAAAAGAAAGGATAGATCTATTGTTTGAGGAAGAGAGTGTACTGTTAAAAAGTGAGAGAAAGTAAAAAGAACTTTGTAACAAATTTCACTTCCCTTTCCTTCAGTTAAAAAAAAGAAAATAAATAGAAAAAGCAGAATAAATAAAGCAGAGGTATAAGCTGAGTGAAGAAAGTATAAGAACATGTGTAATTGTTTAAATGAAATTAGGACACTAAACTCAGAAAATTTATCCAATAATGTCAAATGAATTCATAGATGTAATTTCAGAACACCTGTCAGTAATCCTAACAAACTCATAATAAAAGGAAAATATGCCATAAGACTAATGATGGGTAAATGCTTTCTAAATGAAGGGAAGAATAGAAGCCAGAAATGACAGGTAGATTCTAAGAAAATTCTAGAATAGATTATATGTTTCAGAAAGTTTCATTAGCATAACTTTAGAGCTGTGATTTCAGAGGAAGAAAAAATATGAGATATTCAAGATTCAATGGGATGTCATTAAAATAAATATGGAATTGTTGCCTAAAGCTAAAGACATGCAGACTCCACTGAGAAATCAATGAACTTTACTAAATCTGCATAGATGTGAAGATTTTCATCTAACTATATCAAATTAAAGAATACCAAGTGAATAACATGCAGACTTGAGGATCCTTATTTATAAAAAAGAGGTATCAGAGTGTTTACGGCTGGAGAAAACTGTAGAAGATGTATACTGTCCCTCAGTCCCTTGCTTTGTCTTCAGTCTTGGATAAACAATGTCAGCTTGCTAAGAAGTTGGGATTTTAACAATCAATTTGCCTGAGTTGAGAACATTTCTTCCAGAATTGGCAAATTATCTTCCAATTCCCCACAATGTTTTAAAGTTAAGTATAAAAATAAATTCAAAGGACTAATTTAGTGGTTAAGAGATTTGTAGTTGTCAGAATTAATCCCACTAGATAATCTTTCTGATTTTTAATTTGAGTTAAAAAATACTAGATTTGTGATTTTGTCAGCCAACGAGTACAAGATATTTGAATGAGTTTGTGAATGGCACTGGGTTCTTGAAGAGATAGGGATTAACAATACGTATGCTTCTAATTTGTGAATTTTTAAGCATTTGGAAGGATTTTCTTGTTAGCCTTATAAACTAACCCAGTTCAGTGCTTCTAGTTATTATTATGATTTTGGGTATGTTAAAGTTTAAATGCAATAAACAATGTTTATGGATGTTTGATGAAACTAAATAAATACATGAGACTAGTTCTTTTAAAAGGGAGTTTAGTTTGCTCAACAAGTTAATATAGTATTAATATGAAATAGTAAGAATAATTGTTCCTACTTTGCTATACCCAAACACAGAAAAATAAAATATATAATTTAAGGGACACCTGTGTGGCTCAGTTGTTAAGAATCTGCCTTCAGTTCAGGTCATGATCTCTGGGACTGGGATCAAGTCCTCCATCAGGCTTCTCAGTGGGGAGTCTGCCTCTCCCTCTGGCTATGGTCTCTTTCTCTCTGATAAATAGATAAATAAAATCTTAAATACACACACACACACACACACACACATACGTGTGCGTATATAATTTAAGTTTTTTTCCACCTTCTTTGGAATTATAATTGACAAAATTGTAAGATAATTAAAGTGCACAATGTGATGATATGATATGCATACACACTGTGAAAAGATTCCCCCCATGTAGTTAATTAACACATCTACCACCTCAGATATTTACCTATTTTGTGTGTGTGAGAATATACAAGTTTTATTCTCTTAACAAGTTTCAAACACACAAAACAGTGTTATCAACTGTACTCATTACACGTTAGATTCTCAAAACATATTCATCTTATAACTGAAAGTTTGTACCCTTTTACCAGCTTCTTCCTATTTCCCCCACTGCCCAAACCCTGGCAACCACTTTTCTTTGTTTCTATGAGTTTAGTTTTTTCTTTTTCTTTTTTTTAGATTCTGAATTATAAGTTACACTATATGGTATTTTCTCTGTTCATCTTACTTCACTTAGCATGGGGTTTTCCTATTTCATTGATGTTGTCACAAATAACACAAATAGCAGGATTTCCTTCTTTTTTTAAAGTTGAGTATATACAGATATGTCATATATATGAGATAAATAAATATATACATACATATATAATGTATACTATATATATCAGATTTTCTTAACCTATTCATCCACCAGGAGAAATTTGCTTGTTTCTTTACACTGGCTATTGTGAGTAATACTGCTATAAACATGGGAATACAGATATCTCTTTGAGATAATCATTAGCTTATTTTGGATTTACATAGCCAGAAATAGAATTGCTGGATCACATGGTAATTCTATTTTTGATTTTTTGATGAACCACTGTACTGTTTTCCATAGTGGCTGTACCAATTTACATTCCCACCAATGGTGCATGAGGGTTCCTTTATCTTCGCATCCTCACCAGTGTTTGCTATCTCTTCTCTTTTTGGTAATAACCTTAACAAGTGTGAGGTGATATCTCATTATGGTTTTAATCTTCATTTCTTTGATGAGCAGTGATGTTGGGCACATTTTCAAGTACTTATTAAATATCTGTGCGTTTTCCTTGGAAAATGTCTATTAAGGTCCTTTTCCATTTTTTGGTTAGGTTATTTTATTTTTTGCTTATCAAATTGCATGAGTTCCTTGTATATTTTGGATATTAACCACTTAGCAGATATGGCTTGCAATTATTACCTCTTACTCCATAGGTTGCCTTTTTATTTTGCTAATGGTTTCTTTTGCTGTGTAGAAACTTTTCAGTTTAATATAATTCCACTTGTTTATTTTTGTTTTTGTTGCCTTCCTTTTGATGTGAAATTCAAAAAGTTATTGCCAAAATCAATGTTAACAAGATTATCCCCTATATTTTCTTCTAAGAGCTTTATGGTTTCAGGTCTTATATTCAAGTCTTTAACCCCTTTTGAGTTGATTTTTGTGTATGGTTAAGATAAAATATGTAATTTGAACTTAAGAATTTAAAGTATTAGATACTGAATTTTTAATTTAATAAATTAATACTAATTTATGGTCTGGGTAACTATTAATACTCTTCTTTGCACCTGAAGTCATTTTTAGGTCTATAGAAGTTCATGCAGAAAGAATGCCTTAGAATTCTGCTTCAGAATAGCTCTCATACCATAAACAAAGTATCTGACAATTTAACAATCATACAAAATACATGAAACAACCATTTTCAGATATTGAAAAACAAGTCCCATGGGCTGTAATCCCTGAGAGAAGAGAACTGTGTCTACAATACCCTAGCTCATTGCCAGTAGAGTTTCCAGGAGAAAGCCAGATAGTCTCACTGAGTTGAGGATACAGAAATTAAACTTTGGGAATATCTAGACAGCTAGAATTTATGGGACAGAATTCAAGGACTAGAAGAATGGCACATAGACAGGCCATTGAATAATTTAAGAAGGATACCCTCAAGGCATTTGTTGAGTTGACGTGTGAATGTTGAGGGAGACTCCCATAGTCCAAGCAAGAACCACTGATCAACAATACTGCTCAGAGCTCACACAAACTATAAATAATTTGTGTTGCTACTGGCCACAGTAGGAAGAACTTGTAATATAAGGAACGTTGGGTAGAGTTTTGATAGACGTGTCATAACTTAGCAATTGGGGTTACATTAGTCCCAGAGATCAAATCTATGTAGAACCTGTCAAAACAAAGCTTGGTGTTGAGTTTTCATGTATCAAACTCCCAGAAACCACTTATCTTTGTATCAGAACCAAATCCGACATTCTTTAAAGGAATTCAATAAGATCCAGAAACAAACAACAGAAAATTTTAAATTGTCCAACACTTCATGAAACATTAACAAGCATGTAAAGAAGCAGGAGGATATGAACCAAAGCAGGAGAAAAATCAATATTAGAAATAGACCCTCAAAATAATGGGGATGATAAAATTTATAGAAAAGTTTGTTAAAACGTCTGTTATAAATAATAATGAACAATATCTATAAAGTACTGAAAGAAAGAAAGAAAAGTTATAGATGGGTCAACTGAAAACTCTCTCCTTACCTAAATTATTTTACAAAGATGGAAGTGAAGTGAAGACTTTTTTTTTTATACCAAGAAGAGTGAAGAAAAAAACTTAAAATTTAAAGAAGTTATTCAAATAGAAGAAAAATGATACCAAAAAGAAAGTCGTGTCTACAGAAAGAAATAAATAATCGCAGAGATGGAAAATATGTGGGTATATATAAAAGAACTTTTTGCATTTTTAATCTATTTAAAGGGTAATTGACAGTTTAAATAAAAAATACCAGTGTATTGAAGGGTTATAACATATCATTTGTTAATTATAGTAATTATAAGACAACCATGACAGAAATGATGGGAAAAGGGAAATTAATGTATAGCTCTTTAGGTCCCCATCCCATATATGGAGCAATATATTATTATTTAAAGATAGATAATGATAAATTAAACATGCATGTTAAATTCTAGGTCAATCATTAAAAAGATGAATAAAACAAAGATGTACAGTTAATAAGTCAATAGGGGCCATAAATGAAATCAGAGTAATGATTCAATTAATCCAGAAGAAGTAGAAAAACTTGAAAAAATATTAAAGATTAGAGATAAATGGAAAGAATAGCAAGATATATATAATTGAAGATATCATCAGATGGAATTAAAAAATAAAGCCCACATATATGTTTCCGAAAAGAAACACACTTTGGCTCTGTTATTCTGAAATCTTGAGATGCAGAAAAGTATTCAGAGTATTGATGAATGGGTTCAGTGGCTCAGTTTGTTCTCAAGAGATGTTTTATGAAGTACTTTTTGGGTCTCATTATGTTCAAACTTTTTATTAATGATTTGGGTGAATATATAAAAAACAAAATGAAACAAAGAAAGTGTGGTGCCACAATGCCAAGCTGCTTACCTAAAGCCACTAGGCTATAAATATCTTGGAGTCTGCATTGCAAAAATTAATATATACTGAATGTAACATGGTACACTGAATCAAATCCTGAGAAAGAAAAAGATCTTAGTGGAAAATGGTGATATCTGAATAAAATCTGTAGTTTGGTTAAGTGTTATATCAATGTTAATTTCAGGGTTATGTAAGATAAATGAACGATGATAAATTAATGTTTAATGATAGATGAACCATCGTTATGTAAGAAGTCAGCATTAAAAAAGTGCAGTGTAGGGATGCCTGAGTGGCTTAGTAGTTAAGTGTCTGACTCTTGGTTTTGGCTCAGGTCATGATCTCACATGTTGTGAAATTGAGCCCCACATCAGTCTCGGTGCTCAACAGAGTTTACTTGAGATTCTCGCTCTCTGCCCTTCCCCCCTTACACACACATGCATTCTCTCTCTCTCAAATAAATAAATAAATTTTTAAAAGAAAGTGTAGTATAGGGCATATGACAACTCTGTATTATATTTACCACTCTCTGTAAATTTAAATTATTTCAAATTAAATGGTCTAAAAAATTAATATCCTTCAGTGAAGTATAGTGACATGTAAAACATTTAGGAGAATAGTTGTTTTACAATACAGAAGTAAATTTTCCTTGGAAAAGGAGCAAATAAATGGACAAATTGGTAAAGATAATTGAGTACTATGTACTCAGTGTTTACGTGGATTATTACATTTTATTTTCATAATAACCATTACCACTAACATATTACTATCATCATTTTACAGAGGAAGTTCAATCAATTGATCAGAGCTAGTAAATTCCAAATCTAGGATAGAAAACTAAGTTTGTACAACTATAAAGACCAGGATTTTCCCCACAATGCTATGGTAGCCTCCAGTACTAAAAATTTAACTTTCTTGTAATATTAAGTTGTATTTTTATTTTACATTAACTTTCAGTTGGATGTTAAAAAAGTAAAGTGTATTAGGAGAATAGTCAGAATTATAAGGAAGTCAAGAAACAATAAGGCTTAGCCCAAAAATTTTTCAAAAGGTAGATATATGAATACATGATACTATTATCAGTAAGCAGGGTTTTTTATTCCTTCAGAAGGAATCCATGTAGATTTTATGGGAATGGTGAATATTTCATTTTAAGGGAAATATGCTCTAGCATGAGATCATTTAGTAATAAAACGAACATTTTTTTGGAAGCTTGTCAGTGGTGTTATTTAAGTAGAGGCAAAATGTCTTCCCATGGGGTGCCTATCATTCTAAGAAGAAATAATTTAGGCAAAGACATAGTGATATATGTCTTTATATATCTAATACTAATAGCAGGATCACACGTCCAGTAACAGTGGAAATTGCTCAAGGATCTTGCTGTCATAATGAAAAACTGAGAAATGTATAATCATTCTAATTAAATTCTGTTATCATGACTTGGAGTGCTATTAGATCCACTTAGTCATTAAGTAGTCACAAAAATAGTAAATCGAAATAATTCTAGCCAGTGACAAAATTTGATGATAGTTGGAAAAATCAAAATTAAGAATTAATATCAGCGCAAAACAAGAAAGGATGAAAAAATGCAATTAAAATTAAGCACTTATTGTGGTGCTTGGGTGTCTTAGTCGGTTAAACGTCTACCTTGGGCTCAGGTCATGGTGCTGGAGTCTTGGGATTGAGCCCCACATTGGGCTTCTGCTCAGCTGGCAGTCTGCTTCTCTCTCTTCCTCTGTTCCCTCCCCTTGTTCGCTTGTTCCCTCCTCTCTTGTTCTCTCACTCTCTCTCAAATAAATAAAATCTCTTTTAAAAATTAAGTACTTATTACATACAAAGTATTATGTTTGATTTATTTTATGCAATTTATGAATTCTGTTTTAAAAGAGTAAAATTCAAGTTATAAGTCTGGGAGAAATACATGCATTTACTAAAATAATTCTACCTTACCATTCTCTTTCAATTCCATTTCACTTTGGCCCAAAGTCATACTATGATTCTATGATACTATGATTGGTTGAGCCAAAATGGATACCAAATAAAAACACTTTCTTAGGAAAACCACTCAGACTATAGGGAAGCAACACTATTTGGTTCTTCTAACACTGAGTTATTTTCAGTAACTCACTCCATTAGCTTAAAACTCTGATCTCTCATATCATCAAGGGATGCAATCCTCTAAGTCTTTATCATAACTGACCATTAGTATAAATGAAGGGTCTGAAAGAAAGTTTTGATAAAGGATGCTGAGAAGAAAGTTGATGTTGCTAGATGGTTGAATGTGAATCCATGGGTGGAAAGGATGGACAAGGGACAGAAGAGACCTGAGGGGCATACATATAAATTGCCTTAAATATTGTCCTTGAATATTTCACTTATTACTTTTCAATTATCTGTATGACAGCTGAAATTATAATCTTGTGTGTTAACATTATTCTTAAGGAAAATACAAATATTATGGCCCCTAATTCTTCCCTGGAATGAAATGGATGTGTGATTATTGGATGTTCATGTAACACACACTATATTTATAAAAGATAAATTCCATAACTAGAAGTCATATTTTTTAGGGGGTGTTTTTAAAATAAGAGTTAATTCTTGACTAGTTTTATTTATAATTAAATTGAAAAATGTCACAATTTCCTTCTAAAATGAATACACATATTCAAGTATTCACAGTAGTAGATTGAGATTAATAGAGGTCTAATTGTGGTCTTTATTATACCTGGGATGGTTAATTTTATGTCTCCAATTGGCTTGGCTATGATGCTTGGATGTTTGGTCCAATAGCAGTGTAGATTTTGCTGAGAAGATGCTTTTTAAATGTGATAAATATATTAGTGCACTTTGAGTAAAGCCAATAAGTTTCCATAATGTGAGTGGGCCTCAAACACTCATTTGAAGGCCTTAAAAAAAAAAAGAAATGAAAAAAAACTGAGGGGAAAGAGAGAGGAGCAAAATGGGTAAAAAGGAATGGAAGATATAAGCTTCCATCATGGAATGAATAAATCACTGGGATCAAAGGTCTAGCATAGAGAATATAGTCGGTGGTATTGTCATAGTGTTGTATGGTGACAGATGGTAGCTACATTGTGGTGAACATAACATAATGAATAGATTTGTCTAATCACAGTGCTGTACACCTTAAACTAATATAACACTGTGTGTCAACTATACTGAAATTAAGGGGGAAAAAAGAAGAAAGAAAAAAAAGACTAAGATTCCCCCCAAGAAGAAGGAATTCTGTCTTGAGACATCCTTTGAGCTTGATACTGTGACATCAACTTCTCCCTGAATCTCCAGTCTGCTTTCTTGCCCTGCAGATTTTGAACTTGCCAGTCCCTACAATTGCATAATCCAACTCCTTAAAATATCTATCTCAATAGGTGATAGATATATAGACAGATAGATAGATCAATTTTGGGAAATCTGATTAATATAATACATCTACTAGAAAATATATCATTGGTTTTGTTGTGCTCATTGCTTTGACCAATGGCATGCATATTATCATGGTACAAACAGCAGGGGTACAGTGAGCTTGAAAATATGTCCTGAGTGATCAACAAACACAATCTGTGAACAAATGTCTTTTTAGTATGTGACAAACATAAACACTTTTTGTCTTTGATCTTTACAGAAATATTTATTTCCATTCTATATGATACAACTCCTTGTTGTTTTTGTTCTGATTCTTAATTTTCACCCCAGGGCACTGCAGCCTAAGAAAACTACTGTTTTGGGTTTATCACTACTACCAGTCTCCATAGCAGAATTTAAACAATTTGTAATCTTAGACTCTATATCTTTCATTTAACAGACCAAAAAGAACCATTTCCAGAGCTTTAATTTTCAACCACAAATAAATAAAGGGGCAAAAACAAATGTACCCCGCTCTCTTACAGATATAAAACATACAAAGAACACACACACACACACACACACACACACACACACACACAGAGTTTTAGGGTAATAGATGTCTCAGCATGAGTCTTATGCAAATAGAATACTTCAAAACATATGTATTATTTTCAATGCATTTACTTATATAACAATAAGGCAAGCAAATAATAAAAATGTAAATCTCTACATAGATGCCTAAAAGCAAATGTAAAGTCCACTTTACCGTCCAACCATTTTCTCATACTATTCCCTAGAGATATTCCTGTTAGAAAATTTTAGTATAACATTCTAAGAAAATGTATGTATACAGATGGTCTTCAACATATGATGGTTTATCTTACAATTTTTCTTTTTTCTTTTTTTTTCTTTTTTTTTTTAAAAGATTTTATTTATTTATTTAACACAGAGAGATCACAAGTAGGCAGAGAGGCAAGCGGGGGGGGGGGGGGGGGGAGGGGGGAGGAAGCAGGCTCCCCGCCAAGCAGAGAGCCCGAGGCGGGACTTGATCCCAGAACCCTGGGATCATGACCTGAGCCGAAGGCAGAGGCTTAAACCACTGAGCCACCCAGGCGCCCCTTATCTTACAATTTTTCAATTTCAATTTACAATTTAGTGATATGCCATGGGACACTCATGGTGCTGGGCAGCAACAGTGAGCCACAGCTCCCAGTCAGCCAGAAAGAAATTGAAGATGACACAAAGAAATAGAAAAACATTCTATGCTCATGGACTGGAAGAACAAATATTGTTAAAATGTCCATACTACCCAAAGCAATCTACATATTTAATGTAGTCACTATCAAAATACCACCAGCATTTTTCACAAAGCTAGAACACACAATCCTAAAATTTGTATGGAACCACAAAAGTCCCCAAATAGCCAAAGCAATTTTGGAAAAGCAAAGCAAAGCTGGAGGTATTGCAATCTGGACTTGGAACAATTTTACAAACCTATAGTCATCAAGACAGTATGGTACTGGCAAAAAAACAGACACAGATCAATGGAACAGAATAGAGAACCCAGAAATGGACTCACAACTATTTAGTCAACTGATCTTCAACAAAGCAGGAAAGAATGTCCAAAGGAAAAAAGACAGTCTCTTCAACAGATAGTGTTGGGAAAACTGGACAGCAACGTTGAAAAGAATGAAACTGGACAACTTCCTTACACCACACACAAAAATAAATTCAAAATGATGAGAGATCTAAATGTGAGACAGGAAACCATCAAAATCCTAGAGGAGAACACAAACAACAACCTTTTTGACATCGCCTGAAGCAAATTCTTACTACACACACCTCTGGAGACAAGGGAAACAAAAGTAATAATGAACTATTAGGACTTCTTCAAGATAAAAAGTTTCTGCACTGCAAAAGAAATAACAAAACTAAAAGGCAACCTACAGAATGGGGGAAGATATTTGCAAGTGCTGTATCCAATAAAGGGCTAGTATCCAAAATCTATAAACAACTTATCAAATGCAACACCCCATAAACAAATAATCCAGTTTAAAAATTGGCTGAAGACCTAAATAGACATTTTTCCAAAGAAAACTTCCACATGCCCAAAAGACACATGAAAAAATGCTCATCATTCCTCCTCATCAAGGAAATACAAATCAAAACTATAATGAGATACCACTTCACACCTGTCAGAATAGCTAAAATTAATAATACAAGAAATGACAGATGTTAGGGAGGATGCGGAGAAAGGGGAACACTTTTTTACTTTTGGTGGGAATGCAAACTGGCACAGCCACTCTGAAAAACAGTATGGCAGTTCCTCAAAAAGTTAAAAATAGAAGTACCCTATGACCCAGCAATTGCACTACAAGGTACTTACACAAAGGATACAAAAATACTGATTCAAAGGGACACATGCATCCCAATGTTTATAGCAGCATTATCAACAATAGCTAAATTATGGAAAGAGCCGAAATGTCCACCAAGTGATGAACTGATAAAGAAGAAATGGTGCATCTGCAATGGAATATTATTCAGCCTTCAAAAAGAATGAAATCTTGCATTTGCAACAACGTGGATGGAGCTAGGGAGTATTATACTAAAAGAAACATGTCAGTCAGAGAAAGATAAATGATTTCATTCACATGTGGAATTTAAGAAAAGAAACAGATGAACATAGGGGAAGGGAGTTAAAATCAGAGGGAGGCAAACCATAATATACTCTTAACTATTGAAAAGAAACTAAGGGTTGTTAGTGGGGAAGTGGGTGGAAGATGGGCTAAATGGGGTGATGGGTATTAAAAAGGGCACTTGATGAGCACTGAATGTTTTATGTAAGAGAGGAATCACCAAATTCTACGCCTGAAACCAGTATTATACTATATGTTAACTAACAAGAATTTAAATAAAAATTTGAAATAACTACCCAAAAAAGACTATATGGTTTCAGAAATATCTTTAAAGTAAACATTTTTTTCCATAAGTTATGGAATGAGTATTTAGCATTGATGTCAGCATTCCTGTGGCAAAGCAGTATGAATGAGATTACAGCCAAGAAACGTATCGAGTTAGCCTTCTAGCTTTGTTTAAATTGTTTTTAGTTAAATTTAACTTCCAACTTCATTATTGTTGAGGTATGCTCTCTCCATACACATTGTTAAAATAGTAAGTTGGACAAGCTTTTAAAGTAGCAGTATCTGCCTCAAATCTTTCAGGGCATACAATTGGATAGTGGGTCAGAGCATCCATACTTTGGCTTGTGTTTTATTCCTGTTGTTATTGTGGCTATCACAGTCATGTTCTCCAACCAATATTAAAAGACTATTTCAAATTAATCCCCTTGGCCACTGTTATCTCCCTCTAAATGAGATCTTCAGACCAAAATCCTAGCTATGTAGTATTTGTGGATAAAGCTATTTTGGACATCTGGATTTTTCTTCAAGTGAAGGCTTTAAGGAAAAATTATTTTTAAACATTCTCCCAAACACTTAAAAATTAAGTCCCAAAGTCACTCTTTCATTTCTAAAGATACTCACAATACCAGTTATCTTTGTTAAGATTTCAAAAAAAAGATGAATTTTATGTTCCTTTTCCTCTACAAATGAAAACAAGCCAAAAGTTACCTTAAAATTTATGTATGGTGAAGAAAAAAAACATTATGCAAAATATCCTGTGTATAATAGTGCATATTGTCGAGGCTGAGATAGTTCTCACAAAGCCAAATGGATTCCCTAGGCTGTCCTTTCCTGGACGGAGAGGTCTACAGGCATCTTGCAGAGGAACTAAGGAAACAGACCATTTTGCCAATTATCACTTTCCATGCTTCATTTAAGTATTACCAGATTTAATAAAGGAATGCAGTTATTCTCTAAATTGAGATGTAAAAACAGTAATTATACCTTATATTAAAACCCCCGATAAGTTGAATATCAAATGTATTACACTTTCTTTGCATTCTCCAATGTTTCCTTTCCAAAACATATATTACTTTTCTAATTAGAAACACACACCACCACACAAATATTTTAAAGTGTTTCTTAAGTGGTATGTCCCATGGTTAATAAGTAATTCGAAGAACATTTCCTTTTGCCAGGTAAACAGCTATAGGAATATCTAATAAGGACAATCATATTTTGATTTTGATAATAAATTTAGTGACATACTCCGTAAGTATAGTTTAAAACTAGAAAAGCAAACAGTAATTTTATTTTTATTTTTACAATGTTCAGATAATAGAGGTTATTACTCTAGAAGACATACTACTGTTCCCTTTACTTCTACAGGTATGTATAAACTTGCTTATTTAAGACAGATTAATATATGTGGGGAAAAAGTAATATTTAAAACATTTCTTACAGGTTAAGGAAATATTTTTAAAAAGTTTTTTTGAGCAAATTAACATATAATGTTACATTAGTTTCAGGTGTACAACAGAATGATTCCATAAGTCTATATGTTATGCTATGCTCATCATAAGTTTAGATACCATCTGTCACCATACAACACTGTTACAATAACACTGACTATACTACCTATGCTGTATCTTTTATTCCTGTAAGTTACTCCATAAATACAAGCCTGTCTGTCCTATATCCCCTCACCCCTCTCTCATCTGGCAATCATCAGTTTGTTCTCTGTACTTATAAGTCTGATTCTCCTCTTGTTTGCTTGTTTATTCATTTCTTTTGGTTTTTACATTCCCTATATAAGTGAAACCATATAATATTTGTCTTTCTCAGTCCGATTTATTTCACTTAGCATAATACCTCGTAGGTCCATCCATGTTGTCATGAATGGCATGATCTCATCCTTTCATCACTGCATAATGTTTATATTATTTATTTGTCTGTTGATGGACACTTAAGTTGCTTCTGTATCTTGGGTACTGTAAATAATGCTGCAATGAACATAGGGGTGTACATATATTTTTGAATTACTGTTTACAGGTTGTTGGTTTTTTGTTTTTTTTTTTAAGATTTTATTTATTTATTTGACTGACAGAGATTACAAGTAGGCAGAGAGGCAGGCAGAGAGAGAGGAGGAAGCAGGCTCCCCATGGAGCAGAAACCCCGATGTGGGACTTGATCCCAGGACCCTGGGATCATGACCTGAGCCAAAGGCAGAGGCTTTAAACCATTGAGCCACCCAGGTGCCCGTTTTATTGTTTGTTTGTTTGTTTTTGATTAAATACCCAATAGTGGAGTTATTAGATTGTATGTTATTTCTACTTTCAATTTTTTGAGGAACTTCCAGAGTGTTTTCCACAGTGGTTGTACCAATTTGCATTCTCACCAATAATGAACAAAAGTCCCCTTTTCTTCACATCCTCATCAACATTTATTATATATCAATGTTAGAAATAACATTATTAGTTTTGGGGAATGGTGTGAGGTGATATCTCACTGTGGTTTTGATATGCACTTTCCTGATGATGAGTGATGTTGAGCACCTTTTCACATGTCTATTGGTCATCAGTATGTCTTCTTTGAAAAATGTCTATTCAGGTCCTCTGTCTGTCCATTTTTAATCATATTATTATTGTGTGTGTGTGTGAGAGAGAGAGTGTGTGTGTGTATGAGCGTGTGTGTGTGTGTTGAGTTGTACAAGTTCTTCATATATTTTGGATATTAGCCCTTAATAGGATGTATCATTTGCAAAGATCTTCTCTCATCCTGCATGCTGCTTTTTTGTTTTGTTGGTGGATATTCCATACTCATAAATTAGAAAAGTTAATATTGTTAAAATGTCCATACTACCCAAAGCAATCTACAGATTTCAATGAAATCCCTGTCAAAACACCAACAGCAATTTTTTTTTATAGAATTAAATTTGAAATTTGTATGGAACAACTTAAGTTCCCAAATAGCCAAAGAAATCTTGAGAAAGAAGAACAAAACTGGAGGTATCACAATTCCAGATTTCATGATGTACTACAGAGCTGTAGTAATTAAAACAGTAAGATACTGGCACAAAAAGTAGACACAGATCAATGGAACCAAATGGAAAATAGAGAGCCTTGAAATTAACCCACTTCATGACAAAAGAGATAAGAATATCCAATGGGGGAAAGACAGTGTCTTTTTTTTTTTTTTTTTCAATTAACATATAATGTATTATTTGCCCCAAGGTTATAGGTCTGTGAATCATCAGGCTTACATATTTTACAGCACTCACCATAGCACATACCATCTCCAATGTCCGCAACCCAGGCACCCTCTCCCAACCCGCCTCCCCCCAGCAACCCTCAGTTTGTTTTGTGAGATTAAGAGTCTCTTATGGTTTGAAAGACAGTGTCTTTAATAACGATGCTGGGAAAACTGTACAGCTACATGCAAAAGAATAAAACTGGACCACTTTCTAACACCGTAAACAAAAATAAGCTCAAAATTATTAGAGCCCTAAATATGAACTCTGGAATTATAAAAATCCTAGAAAAAATGCAGGCAGTAATTTCTCTGACATTGGCCATAAGGAACATTTTTCTAGCTATGTCTCCTGAGGCAAAGGAAACAAAAACATAAATAAACCAATAGGACTACATCAAAATAGAAAGCTTTTTCACAGCAAAGAATATTCCTTATCCAATTCTTATGTGTTCTTGAACTTTTTGAATGCTATGCATTCTGTATAAAATTTAACAGATAAAATACATATTAATGGTACACTTTTCTTTTCCAAAGACTTTATATCTGAAAGGGGAATATAAGACTTTCAAAGAAATGACATTTTACAAAAAAGCTTGATCTTTCATGACATGTCATCTAACTCTCATAGTGGGTGCAATTTACCAGATTGGTTTGAAGGCATTTCAGGAAAGTACAGGAACCATAGTCTGCATTACTGATAGATTTATCCAAGTACTTGATAGTCCATTAGGAGAATTATTCATCTGAAAGCAAGCAGACCAATATCCACACAGTGCTCCAAACACACAACCAATTTGAAAAGCAACCAGAGAGCCGTTATTTACTTAGGGTCCTCTATGACCACATAAGTAATGCTTCAGTTTCCCACTTCTAACAAGATTATATTTATTACTTTAAAAAGATTACTACTTTTGTTTTTGTCTTTGAATAGATGGATGCCACATATCCATTAATTAGAAGACTGCTAAAGAATACCCAATTCAGTGAAAAAGGGTAGAAATGGGGGAAGAAGAGCTCTACTACAAACAAGAATATCTGAACTAAAGAATCAAAATTGCCTGAAAAGTCTTAGGTGTTATTGTTATGTATCTTAAATTACAATATTCTAAAATCTTTGTGCCTCCTTTTTTCCTGCTCCCTTATCCTCTAATTTCCCTGTAAGGGTAAGGCTCAATCTTTCATTTCTATAATATCCCATCATCACACTCCATGATCAGATAGTCCTACAAATACATTTACGTGTTTCCATGATTTATTTTGTGTTAAGAGAGAAAGTATTTTTTTCAGGCTCAGTGATGACTAAATCCTAAAAAAAAAAAAATGATATAAGTATCTTCAAATTTCATTTTTAGTTTTTGAATTCAATTTTCAAAATAATTTATAATCATCCATTTTTATATTAGTGATCTAATTAGCTTCCTTTGTTTGCAAATTAATAATCCATAGCACTGTATCTTGTAACCTCATACTATAGGTAGTTATGGACTTACTTCCCACACTCCCTCTTCAAGTAACTACAAATAGCTATCAATAGAACCCTGGGGTGCTGGGTTGCACAATTCCAATAGGTACACTCATGTAAGCTATGTGAATGACACCCCCTGGAGTTTTGTAAGGCAAAGTTGTTCATATGGACCGCAATGGGAATATGCCTTCTAGAATTATGCACTGAAGTACCATGGCAAGATCCATCACATTTTTAAAATTATCTGTTCCTTTGTTTCCTTTATATGTTCTGTGCCAGTAAATCCACTCCTAACCTCCAAGCTACCTATATGAGAGTAAACCCTCTTTGTATTTCAATCACTGATTTAAAAGTTGTCATGTCTGTGAACCTACCTGATGAAGTTGAAGTTGGTATGTCCTCCTCTGTGTCCTCATGGACATTTGTTCTAAGAGGTCAGCATTCCCTCTATTGCTGTGTGTGTGTGTGTGTGTGTGTGTGTGTTTGCCTTTCCTGCTTGATAATACGATGTTTAAGGACAGAGAGGATGGCTTGTTAATCTTTGAATAAGTACATTATAGTGCCTGCTCCACAGTCAAGTTAGAAATTGTTTGCTGAAATGATTTCAGTAAGCTAGAATACTTAGACAACTCAAGAAAGTTACTTCAAAAAAACTATTAAGTTTTAGGGTTAAATGACAAACAAATACCCCCAAACCACCTACCTAAAATTTTGTATTTAAAAATCATTCTAACTTCAGAAAAAGTCAAACTCCTTCTTGTACAATACCAAATACAGAATCACCAGACTCATAAACAGTTTTCCTGAAGCAATGCTTTCCTATTTCCCTGCTTGGTTATTCTTCCAGTAGTCACAGCAATGCAAAACTAAAACCACAAAACTTAAATGTTTCTCTTTTTCAGTAAGCCTTCCAAAGCCTAGGCCTGCTTCTTGTCATACAAGTTAAAACCTGTGCATGAGATTTTCAGAACATTATCTTGAAGACTCAAAAAAGAAGAGAAAAAAGTTACCTTCCACCAAATACAGATAGATATTGCTCCTGTTTACACAGTTGTCTATGATCAGCTGTAGGTCAGGCAGCTACCAGGATCCTACCTCACATAGGAAATTCATCATGGTAAAAGCAAACAGATCAGGTGACAGGCCATTTTTAAAATAAATCATATACTGGAGCATGCTTAACTCTAAGAAAAAAATATGCCAAGACAAATAGCTAATGGATATTTAATTATTAGAAATCCGGGAAGATTTTTGAAGTACTATTTAATGATCCTTTTTTTCAGCTGGCTCCATAAAATTGATACATGGAGAAATGTATACAATAAAGAGAAAGCCAGCTCTGAGATGTAAGTAGACAGGTTTTATTTAACAGATATTTGTTGAGAACCTATTATACACCAGGCTGTATTATAGAACTATAGTTAAAAGTGAAGAATATAGACAAAATCTTGTCCTTCATGGAGCTTATCGTCAAGTAGGAAGAGAAATTAACCCCGGAGAAATAGGTTGGGGCTTTATGTTATGTGAAATTTTATTCCTTTGAAGTCAACCACAGTCCCATCTTTCTAACAGAAGTTGGTGTTTATCCCACTCTAAGGAGTTGTCAACAAGGACTAGCAGAGGTGCCCATGCTTCCTGGCACAATACTGTATCTGGCTATGTAGTTCCAACTGCAGCCTCATCATGTGACAGCATGTGACGGGAGTGCCAATAGATCCCGATAGTTTGTGTACACTGTGAAAGCCAATTTCAACATTTAGAAGCTGATCTGGCACAGATCCTTCCCTAAAGAGCCCTTCTAACATCTGAACATGAAGTTTTCTAGATGCCTGCACCTTTTCACACTATAAACACAAGCTTTCTGTCAAACGCTGGTGTTAAATAATCAGCATCCTTCCCCAGCCAACACTTACTAGTATAGCAGAACATGCCAACGAATCTCCCAACACTGATTACTAGCCAAACCATTTCCAAAGAAAACAGGATGTTAACCCTCAGAATTCATTAACTCTCTCTTTTTTTTTTTTTAAAGATTTTACTTTTTTATTTGACACAGAGAGAGAGAGATCACAAGTAGGCAGAGAGAGAGGGGGAAGCAGACTCTTCGCTGAGCAGAGATCCCAATATGGGGCTTGATCTCAGGACGCTGAGATCATGACCTGAGCTGAACAAGACTTAACCTGAGCCACCCAGGCGCCTTCATTAACTGCTTCTTATGCTGAATAAGCACTAAAGAGGATGAAAGAAACAGGTTATCATAGGATTCAAATTTAAGGACACCATAACTAAGATACAGAAACTACTTGGGTTATAGGTTCAATTTTTTAAAAATTTAATAATATTCATAACAAAAACCATATTGAAATTGCTTCAGGGTCTGTTTCTGCATATGCAAAAAGAGAAAAAAAAGATGTTTTTCAAGAAAGTGTGAGCTAAATAGTTTAACTGTTTCTAAAGACATTGAAAGTTTCACTTATGTAAGAAAGAAACAGTAAACAAAAATGCACCAAAAACCTGGTTAATGTTCCATAAGTTTGCATGACTGTTTAAATTTGCTGTGTCTCAGAATCTCTTGTGGAACATAGCTAGGACTAGAGATATAATTATCTTGATCTTCCTAGAAAATGTTCTTCCTCTTATTACATCTTAATATCTCAGAGTAACACTGTTAGAAATATAATACAAGCCATAAATGAATTTTTAAATATGCTAATAGCCACAGTAAAAATAGTAACAGATAAAACTAATTTTGAAATATGTCTTATTTAACCCAATCTATCCAAAATGTTATCATTTCAATGGCATTCATTGTAAAAAAATCATTAATGAGGTTTTTTTTTTCCGATATTGCCTTTTCAAATTCTGAGGCCAATTTAATGCAAATAGCACATTTAAATTCAGACTAGCCACATTTTAAGTTCTCAATAGCCACGTGTGACTGGGGGCTACAACATTGGACAGCACAGACTTATGGGGTGAGACTATATCTGTGTCACTGTTTGGCAGTATGTATTGGGCAAATTTGCGTGCAGCTCAGGGACTAAAAATAACGTATTATTATTATGGCAGGAGATGTTTGTAAACTAATATATAATTTAGAAGCACATCATGTGGGAATTAATCACCTCTTCCCACAGTGTTTCAAATTATTGACTCACATTCCAACAGTAAGCAATTGACTCCTTGTTTGTCGAGGAAGCCTAGTATTCATTAACACCAAGAGTTGTATGGGGAAAGCCATTTAAAACATCAATACTTCTCAATTTCCTTTCCTCTTTTATGTAAACTTAAAAAGACCTGAGGCAACTTATGTCAGAGTTTTAGAACTTCAATTCTCATTAAGACCTAAAGATGAAGTAAAATAGTAAAGGAATAGTCAACTGTTTCAGAATCACAGTTCCTCAAGGCAGATGTGTCACGTTTGGGGGCTTCCGGTCTAAAATTCAAGATTTATCCTTTCTGAAAACTTTCCCCTGGAAAAATTATTTTTGCTTTCTCTTATGTGCAATCAACATGCCCTCAACCTCATCATCCTGTGGTTCTAAATGATTAGTCATAAGTAGATTTTGTGGCTCTTGCTCATGCTTGCTCATGATAGAGTTCCGGTTCCCTGCAAATTCTCCTTTAAAGCTTCTTTCATGAATCACAAGATATGCTTCATTGCTGCTCAAAACCAGCAGGTAGCTTCTGTCATGCTCTTCCTCAAGTTCAGCTTCCCTCTTGGGTATCTTGCTTTCTTTAATAGGCTGTTTGAAGGTGACTTGCTCTTTCAGTGAGCCTTTCTATAGGATTTAGCAGCATAGTTCGTGTTACGATTGCTGTATCCTCCAGCTACCAACTAGGCAAAAACTCCTCCACCAAAGCTATATTGGTAACTTATGTTGCCAAAACTTCCTAACAAGTCAGAGAAAATGATATTCTCCCTAGTGGTTTTGGCCCTAAGGTGATGCTGACTATGCTTTGTGTCTATTATAGTTCCTGTCAAAATGGCTAATTAAACTTCTGCTCACAGCTTATCAATAGTGGGTCAGATCAGTTCCCGGGGGCCAAACCCGTTATCACAGACTCCCCTGTTTGCCATTTCCTGAGAAACCAGTCTATGTCCTACCATACACTGCTTACTCTGTCGGTGCCCACAAAGGAACCAAACTTAGAGTAGGCAAATAATATTTTGAATGAATAAATAAGTGTTTTACCTTTCATAATTCCATTTTTATATTGTCTATATATTGCAGTATTTATTTAAAATGTGAGCGTTGAAGTATTTTTTAAATATTATTTCACATAAGTGGTTTGAAGATTTGCTTTTTTAATAGCAGTTTTATTATTTGTTCTATAAAAGTAATAAAATTCATTGTAAAAAATAAATCAAAATAAATCAAATATAAAAATTTATTTATAAAAAATAAATCAAACTATAAGGTTTTCTATAATATTTCTTGCAGACCATAATGGTGAAAATTTCTGCAGTGGTTTGTTTCAAAAAATCCTTTCAAAATTCTTTGTGCTTTCTCTTTTTTACAAAGATTGTATGATATATGTTATATAACATACCTTTTCATTTTTTTTATAAAGGAGTTATAATATCTACCTTTATGTTTTAATTAATATTCCATTTTATGTGTATACCATAAATAATCAACCAACTCCTATTGGTGAATAATTTGCTCCTAATTATTTCTCATTAAAATCTTACTGTAAATGATACATTTTTATATAAGTTGGAAATTGTTGCCAATTATATTCTCTTGAAAATTCCTTCAATATGAAACCCCTATGACAAGTTATCACATTGTATTTATTCATGCCTTTAAAAAATACGTTAACAAAATATTAAAATAATACATAGATTTTGTCATTCAAAAATGGCAAGTTTAGAGTATGTGTTTATCCCTATTGATATCTTAGAAAATTAAGTCTTAAAAATAACAATAAAAGGGCGCCTGGGTGGCTCAGTGGGTTAAAGCCTCTGCCTTCGGCTCAGGTCATGATCTCGGGGTCCTGGGATGGAGCTCTGCATCGGGCTTTCTGCTCAGCGGGGAGCCTGCTTCCTCCCTCCTCTCTCTCTGCCTACTTGTGATCTGTCTGTCAAATAAATAAATAAAATCTTAAAAAAAAATTAAAAAGAGGTGGGGTGCCCTCAATAAATTTTAAGAAGTATTTGAGTAATATTATATATATGTTTTTAATGAATACTTTGGGTGGTCATGTCCCAGTATGGACACATATAGATCTATCTAATTCTGTTTAATGACTTCATAGTATTCCATTCTATACATCTAACCTATCTCCTAATAACTAACTTTGAAAATATTTTTATTTTATAGTCTATTAAACAAAACAATATCTTGATTTTTATATATATATGATTTATATATATATACACACATAGCTTTGGTAAATATAGATTTATATTAATTATATACTTTATATGATATTAATATTATTAATAATATTTATTATATATAATGATAATGTTAATAATATATTAAATATTAAATCATATATTAAATATATATTTATATATCAATATAATATTAAACAACACAATATGTTGATTTATATATATATGATATATATATAGCTTTAGTAAATATAACTATAGGATATACACTTAGCAATACAACTATTACATCAAAGACATAATGCTTTTTCATTTGTAATGTATATCACAAACATGTCTAAAAATACTTAAACACTTGCCAAAAACATGAGTGCTTCTTTCTTTATACCTGAAAATTGAGAAAAAAATCATTTTTTTTTTTTTATATTTGCCAAATAGGTGGTAAATCACATCTCATTCTCACTTTGGTTAGCATTTCTGGATGTGGGACTACTATGCTATATTTTGAACTTCTTTCCTTAGTTTTTAAAATATTACATACACCAATATTTGTATTATTTAATTTAATTTTGTAAATTCTTTTTTTTTTTTAGCTTTTATTTACTTTTTTTTGAGAGAGAGCACAAGCAGGGGGAGCAGCAGCAGAGGGAGAAACAAGCTCTGCACTGAGCAAGGAGCCTGATGCACATTGGATCTGAGGACTCTGGGATCATACCCTAAGCTGAAGGTAGATGCTTAACTAACTGAGCCACCCAGGCATCCCCAATTTTGTAAATTCTTGAAGTTTAAATACTGATGTCATACTAAATTAATTCTTTTGTGATTTGCTTTATTTTGTCAATATTTTTGGTGAAATTCAAACATGAACTATTCATCATGATAGTTTATTAATTTCCCTGTGTCATTCTGTCCCATTGTTGTGTATACTACATTTGCCTTAATCCAACCCCTTGTTTTACATTTGGATTGTTTCTAGTTTTTTAACTATAAGAAATTACTCTGATGTCAAAATTCTTCTGTTTTCTGGTGCAAGTATGTAAGTATTTTACCATATAAATATATATCTAGGAGTAAATAACTGGGTCTTTATATAAGCACATTTTTAACAATTTTATATTTTATTAAAAAAACAATTTTACAGTTGGTTGAAAGGAATACAAATTGGTTGTAACAAATAGCCATAACTATTTTCTGACTTCAGTTTTTTCCAGTTAAGTGATTGAAATGGTTTGTCACTACTTTTTTAAAAATTATCATTTAGAGGGGTGCCTGGGTGGCTCAGTGGGTTAAAGCCTCTGCCTTTGGCTCAGGTCATGATCTCAGGGTCCTGGGATCGAGCCTCGCATTGGGCTCTCTGCTCAGCAGGGAGCCTGCTTCTTCCCTCTCTCTCTGCATGCCTCTCTGCCTACTTGTGATATCTCTCTCTATCAGATAAATAAAATATTTTTTAAAAATTATCATTTAGATACAGTTGACATATAATGCTGTTTCAGGGATACAACATGTGATTAGACAATTCCATACATTACATAAAGCTCACCAAATTAATTGCAGCCACTCTGTCAATATACAACATTATTGCATTATTATTGACTATATTTCCTATGTTGTACTTTTCATCTTTGTGACTAATTTATTTTATAACTGGAAGTTAGTACTTCTCAATATTTTTATTATTTCACCCATTCCTCGCCCCCTCCCCTCTGGCAATGACCAGTCTGTTCTCTGTATCTGTCTGTTTCTAGCTTGTTTGTTTTTGTTATTTGTTCATTTGTTTTGTTTTTTAGAGTCCATATATAAGTAAATCATATGATATTTGTCATACTTATTTCAACTGGCATAATACCCTCTAGATCCATCTATGTTATTGCAAATGGTAAAAAACTCATTTTTTATGGCTGTGTAGTATTCCATTGCATGTTTATCCGACATCTTCCTTATCTACTCATCTATCAATGGACATTTAGGTTGCATCCATATTTTGGCTATTGTAAAAATGCTGCAATGAACATAAAAGTGCACATATCTTTTTGAATCAGTGTCTTCAGGCTTTATTTGGTTAAATACCCAATAGTACTATTACTGAATCATATGGTATTTTTATTTCTAATTCTTCGAGGAAACTCCAGACTGTTCTCCACAATGGCTGTGCCAGTTTACATTCCCACCAACAATGTACAGGAGTTCTCTTTTCTCCACATCCTCATGAACACTTGTTTTTCTTGTCTTATTGATATTAGTGATTCTGACTGGTATGAAGTGATAGTTCATTGTGGCTTTGATGTATATTTCCTGGATGATGAGTGATGCTGAGCATCTTTTCACATGTCTGTTGGCCACCTGTATGTCTTCTTTAGAAAATGTCTATTTAATCCCCTTGTCCATTTTTAATCAGATTATTTTCCCTTTCCTTGGTGTTGGGTTGTGTAAGTTCTTTATACATTTTGGGTATTAAGCTCACTATCAGATAATCTTTTGCAGATATATTACCCTGTTCAGTAAGTTGCATTTTTTTTTTTTTGGTTGATAATTTTCTTTATTCATAGGCTTTTTATTTTGTGTAGTCCCAATGATTTATTTTTGTTTTCATTTCCCTTGCCTTAGAAGACATATCTATAAATATATTGCTAAGACCGATGTTTAAGAGATTATTGCCTGTGTTTTCTCCCAGGCATTTTATAGTTTCAGGTCTCACATTTAGATCTTTATTTTTTTTATTGTGTTATGTTAGTCCATTTTGCGTTTATTTTTTTGTATCATGTAAGAAAGTGATCAGGTTTTATTCTATTGTATATAGCTGTGCAGTTTTCCCAGCACCATTTTCGAAGAAACTGTCTTTTCCTTGTTGTATATTTTTGCCTCCCTTGTTGTAGATTAATTGTACATGTAAGCATAAGCTTATTTATGAGCTATCATCTTCTATTGATCTATGTGTCTATTTTTCTGCCAGTACCATACTACTTTGATTACTATAGCTTTGCAGTATGTCTTGAAATCTAGGATTGTGATACTTTCAGCTTTGTTTTTCTCTCTTAGGATTACTTCGGCTATTTAGAATCTTTTGTGATTCCCTAAAAAATTTAGGATTATTTGTTATAGTTCTGTGAAAAATCCTATTGGTATTTTGAAAGGGATTACATTGAATCTGTAGATTGCTTTTGGTGGTATGGACATTTTAACAATATTAATTCTTCCAATCCATGAGCATAGTGTATCTTTCCATTTGTTTGTGCCATATTCAATTTCTTTCATAAATGTCTTATAGTTTTTAGAGTACAAGTCTTTCACGTGCTTGGTTAAATTGATTACTAGGTATTTTATTCTTTCAGGTAAAATTTTAAACGAGATTTCTTTCTTAATTTCTCTTTCTCCTAACTCCTTATTAGTGTATGGAAATGCAACAGATTTCTTTATACTAATTTTGTATCCTGCAACTTTACTAATGTATTTATTAGTTTTAATGGTATTTTGGTGGAATCTTTAGGGTTTTCCGCATATAGCATCATATCATTTGCAAATAGTGACAGTTTTATTTTTTCCTTACCAATTTGGATGCCTTTTGTTTCTTTTTCTTGTCTGCTGGCTGCATATTTTTTGGTGGAGTTGGGGGGCAGAAATCACAACATATCAACCCACCATGGACCTTCACAATGTTTTAATTAAAGACTCAGATTGCCCTGCTCTGCCTTAGTTCTAAGTTGGCTGCTTCTAGGAAATGCCACTTTTCATGTTTTGTCAAAGTATTTTGCATTTTTAAATTGATTTTTAAATGTTGTACATGCTGTATATTGGCTTATTGATAATTATATGTGGCAAATGCCTTCTTTGATTAAGTTATTTTTCACTTATTTCTATTTGTGGGAAAATAATATAATCAGTTTTATTACTGTTTTACTTTTTGTTCTCTATTTTAATTCAAAGCATTATAATATTATTTCTCACAAAGAAGTATTTACTTCACATGGAGTATGTTATGTAATAAAAATCCTGTTCATTGTTCTATGTGGGTAAGCAGTGTCTAAGTACCATTACTGAATAGATCATCTTATACTCTAGTTTCTTTTCAGATCGCATAAATCTTTGACCTTTCACTAAAGATCATCTTTCACCACTGATCTCATTGCTGTCATATTGAATCTCCTAATTTTGGTATTAATTTGTTGATAAAGTTCTATTTAATTCATTCTTGTTTTCTGTTTGTTGGCACTTGCCAATATCCATCCTAGATAATTTGTTTTATGACGTTTGCAATTTGATACCCCTGTGCCAGTACCATCCTATGTTTTTTAATTTAGTTTTATTATGATTTTTAAATTTGTTAAGGCAATGTCATTTTGATCTTTTGCTTCAAGAATATTTTGGCTCTTACATGGCCTCTGCTAACTCTATAATTACTTTAGAATTAGTGTGTCAAGAACCATAAAATTATTTTGGAATTTTGATTAGAATTTAATTGGAACTATCAAATTATAAATCAAGTAAGAAGAAATAATATATTTACTAATGTATCATATCTCCCATGGATGTAGATATATGCCTTCATATTTTTAGCTCTTTTGTAATTTTACTCATAAACATTTAACATGTTATTTGTTAGATTAGAATTTTTAAAATTTCTTTTTTATATCTTTTATGATTATTAAATATTATAGAAAGTGTTCCTAATTTCTAAAATTATTGAACTTTTGTTTATATTTTAACTAAAATTTAATTTTTCAAATTAAATGTAAATATTTTCTTTGTGTAACCATGCATGTTTTCAGTAATTTACTTGTTAACATTTGGATCATTTTTATAAAAGTATGTTCTCTGTTATTTTAATGAATTTAAGTTAACAAGAATTAATAATCAATTTTTGAGCATTTACTATGTTTTGAACAATGAATTTATTACTTGATTCCCTTGGTTAAATTTCCCCAAAATAAAAATAATTATTTACTTTTTAAATGGAATGACAGAAGACAACAGAAGCAAGATAAGTTAAAGAACTAGTAAAAGATTAAACTAATAGTGTGTGGGATAGCCAGAATATTAAATCCAGATCAGTTTGATTTCAAAATCTGTGCCCTCATCACATGGTATAATGAACATATTAGCAAAATTATTACATATAATATTAAATTCTCTGATTTACAAGTGATAGAACACAAAATAAATTGGGGGCTTCTTGAATTTTATGAATTCAATATTAGATTTGATGAATCCTTGTGAAGTAAGACATAGTTGTGACAATGAACATGTTCTTTTCTTGTCTGATTTCAGGAGAATTTTCATACTGTACATAGAACATTTCTTTTTTTTTTAAAGATTTTATTTATTTATTTGACAGACAGATATAGGCAGAGAGGCAGGCAGAGACAGAGAGAGGGGGAAGCAGGCTCCCTGCTGAGCAGAGAGCCAGACGTGGGGCTTGATCCCAGGACCCTGGGATCATGACCTGAGCCGAAAGCAGAGACTTTAACCCACTGAGCCACCCAGGCACCCCTGTACATAGAACATTTCTATGTAGACTTCTAAACTGTGACAGTGAAGGATAATTGTTTATGGAATATTTTTGTTAAGTTTTAGAATTAAGGGTTTGTAACCTAAATACTTCATTGCAACTAAAGACTTTTGTGATGTTCCTTTTTTTAAAATATAATAGGAAATTCAAGTGAGAATAAATTATTTTAATACAATAACAAGGAAAGAAATTATTTTCAACTAATCATACATGATGATAAAAAGCTGAAACAATTAGATTTAATTTAGTGTCATTGATTAAGTTTAAATACACCTAAAATTCTTTCTTTTTCATTTAATAGCAACTCAAGAAAGTCACTATACACATTGTTAAAAAAGACAAGATAAGATATACAGGATATACCACAAGGATGAATCAATGTTGCCATAAACTTCTCTTGGGAAGTTCCTTGTTTTTGGCTAATGTGATTTGTCATCTGTAACACTAAGTTACTTTTCTTGCTAAAGCTTATGGTCAGACATGAAAAATGACTTAAAAGATAAATGGCTTGTCAAATTTCTTATTAGGTAAATAAATCCCAGGGGATACAATTTATTCACTGAAGTAAATGTTTGACAATAATAAAAATAATACCACAAAATTTCTTCACAATTTCACAAAAATCAGAATGCTAAAGAATAGCTTCTTATACAGCAGTGGTGAACAGTATAGTACCAACGCTTAGTACTCCATAAAAGGGGAGTTTTATTCCACTGGCATCAGAAAGCTCTGATATAAAACAACTCTATGTGCCTTAATAGGCCATCTGTACAGCAAACCAACGCTATATAAATCAAGCTTCACAAATTCAAATGCCTGTGGGTCCTGGCCTATAACATAAATGAGGAAGCAGCCAGGTGTGAGACAAAGGAGGCAACTGAACCTCTTGCGCACTTCAGAATGCCCTGTTTAAAGGAGCTGCCGCTGTTCAGCCAGTGCAGATGGTTATCATGCAGAAATGTGGGCCTACTGCTGTCAGACCTTGTCAATCTTCAAGAGAAGTTGCAAACCTGAAATTTTCATAAAATGTTATATTTTGAAAATGTTCTGCTGAACAAATACAGACATCCATAGGCTTTATAATATTTATATATACTATATAATATGGTAAAGCATATACACATAATGTAGTATATATAATATTACTTTATATATATATTTTAGCACTTATGCAGCCTATAGGAGTATTAGATTTGAAATGTAAATTATTTACATAAGAACAGGGAGTAGAAAAAAGGATATAAGAAGAGAGAGAAAAATACTTTCTGGTAAAGGAATTGGCCTCAAGGACTTAATATTTGTTGCAAAAAATGACAAGGAAAAACAAGAACAAAAGTTTTGGTAGAAGACTTGTTAACAGATAAAAATGGAATACTTGAAATTATATTTTGGTCGATTTCACAGTTTACTAATTCTGGTTTACTGACTTACTGGGATTTTTTTTTTTTCTTGGACAGATTGGCTTTGATCATCTAAGAATTTCCTTATTTGTAAAATGAGAATGGTTACTACAACTTCATTGGATTTATGAGATTGTTAAAATGAAATGTTATCAATATCTGAAAATAACAACAAACATGTCTTCTACAGAAGATAAACTTTATGGTTGTCAGTTTATCTTTCTCTTCCTTTTCTTGTTTGCTATTATTTAGAGTATGGCTGAGATTATGAAAGGTGGTTCACAAGAGGAAATAGGAATAAAAAATTTAGGCTGTACTAAAGGAGGAATAAGACATTAGGAGAGTTAGCAAGTCAAAATTCATATTTAATCATATTGTTATTTTCTCCTGAGTAGTCATTCAAATAAAGAAAGTAGAAACAGACTTACGAATAAGTTCAGTGGTAACTATCTGGACAATAGCAGTGAAGATAGGAGATAGGAAAATTGATGTGAATTTTGCTTATTTCAGAAACTTATTTCAAGCTTATGGTGCTGTTTCCACTAAGCTAAAATAAAATACATCTTAAACACCTTTTTATTTGTTTATTTTTTCTACATCCTGGAATATATATCTTGGGTGAAATACCAAAAAGTTACAAGATTGCATATGAGATTACATGAGTGTTCATAACAAACATGAAACTACACAGTTCTACCTTCTGGCTTTGAGGCTCTTCTTCCTCATACAAGGCTTCATCTTGATGGTCGACTGGCAGGGACTCCCAGGACTTGATTTAACTTTGTATGTCCTTCAATTATAATTCAACCAATGATCAACATGTCTATATAGCCTCTTTCCCTGGCTGGAGGCTCTGTGGACCAAGCACTTTGTTTGGTTTAATGTTTACTCTTTGATGCTATGCATGGAGTCAGCAAAGTGCAGACTAAAGAAATATTGCTAAATAGGTTTATGTCCATAAAATGTATGTGACTTCTATTTTTCATTGTGGAGAGAAAAATGTTTTGAGAAATTCAAAAGGCTGTAAATATTGAAAATTGGATACATTTATCTTGGAAGATTGAATTATTTATTAGAGAATATTGGGGGACAGTTTATGAATGTCTTATACCCAGGTTCTATCATGTTTGTGCAAATCCTGTGAAGCACCAACTGTCTTTGTTCTGACAATATTTTCAAGAGTGTACACCAAACAGCTTTGGAAGATAGACATAGTATCTCCTGCTAGTCAAAGGACAAGTTTGTGATTATGAAGCAAAATTGTTCTCAGGAGTCCCGGGAGATATCAAATGTTCAGAGAAAAAGAATAAACATTCAGAGAAAGGGAATGAAGAGAGCATAGTCTCATTTAGAGTGGAGGAGGTTCAGAGACAAGATGTTTTCAAAAGAGTTTGACTCTGATAGATGAGGTAATATTTTCTACAAATTATGTCAAATAAAGGGCTAGTATCCAAAATCTATAAGGAATTTAGCAAACTCAACACCCAAAGAACAAACAATCCAATCAAGAAATGGGCAGAGGACATGAACAGACATTTCTGCAAAGAAGACATCCAGATGGCCAACAGACACATGAAAAAGTGCTCTACGTCACTCGGCATCAGGGAAATACAAATCAAAACCACAATGAGATATCACCTCACACCAGTCAGAATGGCTAAAATTAACAAGTCAGGAAATGACAGATGCTGGTGAGGATGTGGAGAAAGGGGAACCCTCCTCCACTGTTGGTGGGAATGCAAGCTGGTGCAACCACTCTGGAAAACAGCATGGAGGTTCCTCAAAATGTTGAAAATAGAACTACCCTATGACCCAGCAATTGCACTACTGGGTATTTACCCTAAAGATACAAACATAGTGATCCGAAGGGGCACGTGTACCCGAATGTTTATAGCAGCAATGTCTACAATAGCCAGACTATGGAAAGAACCTAGATGTCCATCAACAGATGAATGGATAAAGAAGATGTGGTATATATACACAATGGAATACTATGCAGCCATCAAAAGAAATGAAGTCTTGCCATTTGCGACGACGTGGATGGAACTAGAGCGTATCATGCTTAGTGAAATAAGTCAATCGGAGAAAGACAACTATCATATGATCTCCCTGATATGAGGACATGGAGAAGCAACATGGGGGGTTAGGGGGATAGGAGAAGAATAAATGAAACAAGATGGGATTGGGAGGGAGACAAACCATAAATGACTCTTAATCTCACAAAACAAACTGGGGGTTGCTGGGGGGAGGTGGCATTGGGAGAGGGGGAGGGGGCTATGGACATTGGGGAGGGGAGGTGAACCATAAGAGACTATGGACTCTGAAAAACAACCTGAGGGTTTTGAAGGGTCAGGGGTGGGAGGTTGGGGGAACAGGTGGTGGGTAATAGGGAGGGCACGTTTTGCATGGAGCACTGGGTGTTGTGCAAAAACAATGAATACTGTTATGCTGAAAAAAATAAATAAAATGGGGAAAAAAAAGGATTTTCAGTAACCTTAGCAAGAGCCATTTTAAAAAAAGCAGTCGGAGATACACTCAAGTTGTGTTAACTATGATTGAGATAGTAAGAAGAAATTAAATTACTTTTTCAAGAAATAAAGCTATAATGTGAGATAGAGAGGTAGACAACTAGTGGAGTACAAGCTCAGGGAGGATTTTTTTGTTAGTTTTATAGACAAATATGTTTAAAAATATTTCAGAGAGAGGGAAAGGTACTAGTTTAAAATGTTAACTTCAAGTTAGGAAATAGGGTATCATTTTGAACCACAAAGTCTGAGGGTAGGACTAGAACACTAATATTCCATTTTTTAAAGATGGCTTACAAATTATTATTTTGGGGGAGACTGGGTGGTTCAGTTGGTTAAGCATAGGACTCCGGATCACAGTTCAGGTCTTGATCTCAGGATCATGAGTTTAAGCCCCATGGTGGGCTGCACCCTGGGTGTAAAGCCTACTTAAACAAAACAAAACAAAACACAAATTACTATTTTTAGTTTAAAGATGGGAAAACAGATATGGAGCAAAAATCTCTAACTAAAAAACATACAAAAAGAGAGAGAGAGAGAGAGAGAGAAACTAAGTAGGATTTAAATTATCAAACTTTGTTTTTCCATTGTATAATGTGGCTTTATTAAAAGATAGGATTGCCAGAATCAAGATTCCTATACTGCCATATTTGCATACACACAAATCACACTGCCGATATAAAAGTTCACTTCAGTAAAGAGTATTTTGTTTAAGCCGTACTTCAAGAGGACGCAATTGTTTCTCCCCCACACACAAATTTTTTGTAACCCAGTGGGCTTTAAATTTTCAATCAACTATATTCCCTCAAATTCACTCCTTTGATATTTAAATATATTCAAGTTTTTTGCATCTGTGAACTGAAGAAAACATAGGTTTTTAAGTGATCACTATTTATTTTAGCTTATTTGCAGTAGAGATATTTGTATTGTATTAGTCATTCACCCATCAACAAAAATATATGCAGATGTGTTTAATACTGCATTAAGGAATGTAAGGGACATAAAGGGTGTAAAATACCACCGTTCCCTCAAATGACTTGCAAACTACTTTGAAAAAAATATCAGCATTTGTAGGACATTGTTTTCATCCAATTTTGCTTGCAAATAAGTTTATCTGTGTGACTTATTCAATACCAGGTGTAAGCACTGCTGATGGATTTGCATTGATTTATTTAAAGTACCTTTCCTTGTGATCAGATGCAAGAAGCCTAGCCAGGATGAAAAATCTATTTGTAGCCGTGAGACAAAGTGAGGGAAGCCCACATCCATGACTTTGACCTTATTAGCATGATGTTCCAAACAACTCCACTAACCAGCCACAGAGAAGATATTGATATTGATGCACATTTATAAAGACAGAGTACTTAATACAATGTGTGTTACTCAGACACTCAGATTCTCCTGTGAAGCTATTTGCATTTTCTAAAATACATAAATCTATTCTTTTTTTTTTTCAGAATTGGTAAGAAGAGTGCCCCTCTTAACTTTCTAGCAAATTAGTGCCAATGAAAATTAAGTACGGAATTGTTGTAATCTATGTTCTTTGTTTAGATGAAATTTTTTCTGTTATAAAACACAAACACCAGATTTCTAGTGAATTATTTAAATCAGATGATCAATACAAGGGTCAGAATTTCAGATTCTGTCAAGCCAAAACACCGAGGAAATAAATGACACCAAGGACTATCAAGGAGCAAAATGAGTTGCTTCTTCTTTAGGCTCCCCCATCATGTGGTTTACATTTTTGCTAGCAAAATTTTCCATGTTGCGTTATAATTTATCTGCTTACTTTTTGCTTCACCAAGACACAAGACCCTGAATAGCAGTATCATATATTTGTCATCTTGATATTTTTGTCATTAAACAATGTTCCTGAACATAATGTATTTTCAGATATTTATTTTATAAAAGCAATAGATTCAGTTTTTATTCTTTTTCTTTATTCCAATCATCCTCACCTTCAGTGAGTATACACAGGTATTATAATATAGCCTATAGTTATAGAAATTATTATAAAAACATATTTATACATCATAAAGAATATTTGTAGTTCCAGTTTCAGTTACTAACCTGGTCTGATTTAGAAACTAACATTTTTAGAGGTTACTCCAGTATATTATTTTTTTCATGTTAAGATATCTAAGAATAGGTATGTTTGTTGTGCAAGTTCTGATAAAGTTATTTATTGCTTATTGCTGTCCCCAGAATAATTCAAATTGGTAGTTGAATACTTATTGTTCTACTTTTTTCCTTCCACTGAAAGATTAGGAAGTCTTACCAAGATTTCCTTGTTAAGATTTTTCTAATTGTTGCTTTTCTTTTTGATTTCTTTTTAGTGTGCTGTAGTAACATGAATCAAACACAGAAATACATAACTATTGACATTCACCTAACTAGCATATAGAAAAGAAATGCACTTCTGTCTTACCCTTGTGATTAGCTGCATTGAAAAGACGACAAAGGTTATTTAATTTAATTTTGGTTAGGACATTAGAACTACTTTTTTCTAAAGACCATAAAACCAACTATCATAAGAGGATTCTGATATTGCCTTAAAAAACAAAAACAAAAACAAAAAACCAGAGTAATTCCATTCTATGCCACAAATGACAGATTTCTGAGATTTATTTTATATACATAAGATCCCTGTAGTTTTAATGCATAAAATACTAAAAATGAGTCATGACACTGAAGGCAAAGAATAAAAGTAAACCAGAACAGTTATTTCCATCTCCATGAAACCCCAACGTTGCTTAGTCTTACAGGGCCCCTGCAATGGACAAGGAAATTAAAGTAATTCTGTATATAAGCACACTTGTCAAAGAAGTCAATTTAATCTTCCCCTAGCCCAATTATCTAGCTTTCGCTTTCAAGAGCTGATGATCAGCTAATTAAATTGCCCTTGAAAGATCAACAAGAAAACAGCTTCTACCACATTTACTCACCTCTTTTTCAGCAATGTCTTATGACCTAATTGTCAACATCATTGACGTAATGAAAAGATCAAAGAAAATCCCTAAAAAGGTCTCCACTCAAAGTTCATTACTATAGATTTTTTTTCCCTTTTTACACTCCTGAAGTAAGGATAAGAATCACTTCTTTAGACTTACAAGTTGAGCCTAGAGCCAACAGGAGAGGGTTTACAGAAGGAAAGGAGGCATCCAAATTGAAATCTATTTTTGATCTGTGAGGTGGAAAATAATACAGTACTGCTGACATTTCCTCATTTTAGAAATCAATGGGAAGGGAAAAATAGAAGAGTTATTTTTTTTCCTTTCTATATAGATAATAATAGTGGACTAGTCATTATTTAAGTCCTCTACCTGCATCAAAGATCTAGTGAGTAGGGATCTATGAATCTTAAAACTCTAAATCCTTCACGTTTGATTGTTTTATTTCTGTTCATTTTTAGGTATTATCATCATCATAATTATCACATAATCATCAATCCAAAATATATTTGTTGAGTATTTATGTGTCAAACTATGCTAAATGATTCAAATGAACTATGACTTTGTCCTCACTTTACTATTGTTTTACACCTGAAGAAACCGACACATCTGAAGACTAAGTTATGAATCTAGAAAATGGTAGAAGATGACCTTGAACTCAGAGCTGTCCAAGATTTTTCTCTTAATCGCCTTGCTATAAAAGAGTATAAATGGCTAGTCTATATCATGAGGGGAGAAAGGAAATTGCAATTGCATAGCTAGAAATACAGTGTCTTCGTAATAAGAACTTATCAGTGAGGAAAGGCACAGTAACCAAAATCCATTCTGTTTTTCTTTGCTTTTATCCTGTGTAATGGTGTTGTGCATCTGTCACTTTTGGCCAATTCTAATGAGAAATTAAAATGATCTGCAATAGTAAGAAGTCACTTGTTAACACACTTAGATTTCTCTTAACTACGGAAAATAGAACTCTCTAATACTTTACACTATTATAATGTGTATCCATTTGTTATTTTAAAGAGCTTTAAAGGATAAAAACTGATCTGCTAGGAAAAGTATATAAAGATTGCCAAACAGGACACACGTGCCTTGACTCCAAAAGAGAGCATTCCCCAAGATATGTTTCTGCTTTTTAGCTAAGTGCTAAATATTCTCTCTATATTCCTCCCAAAAAGGGAGATTTAAAGCACTAATTAATGCCTATTCTAGATCACACAGTGTGGTCTATAGCTCTCAAGTGATAGCTGGAAAGTGCAAAATTTATTTCCACAGACCCAGAATACACTGAAAACACACCAATGACTACAGATTTGTTTAGAGGAATGTGGCTAGTTGTTTAGACTAGAGTAGGGGTGGGAGTGGAGGAGTATCTGGGACAATCCTCTGCAGTTTAAAGGTTGGGTTTTTTCTAGAGTGGAGCTGGAATAATTTTCAATAATAACCAGGAAATTTAATGGAAATTATTAAATCTAACAGAGAAATCACTATGCAAAGCAACAATCATGCAGTATTTTGTTCATTTGCATTTGTAAGAGTTTAATTCTAATTATTTATGATACTCTTTTCATAATATAGTAACACAGGTTCACCAGAGTGTTATGTGAATTGAAGGAACCCTCAAAACTAGGAGTAACTTATTTAATAATTATACCTGGAATTGAGTTAGTTAGCAAACAATCAAAGCCCTTCACATGCATTTCACATGCACTATCTTGCAACAGCTTCCACATATGCACACAAACACACACACATACACACTCAAACTCGCTTATATGAACACTCCACATTAAGATAAAAAAATACATATATACTTACTGTGTTTCAGATTAAGACATTAAAGCAAAGAAATGGTAGCAGTATTATGACCTTAGGTATGCCCTGTTTTTGGTCTATACAATTAAACTGTATTTCTTTTTTTTTTTATTGGTTTCAACTATTAAATCTTTCTAGAAGGCAAGAATGAATGTATAAGTGTAGAGGAGGGTAGTGCTGCTTTGCTTAGAACAGTTAAAGTAGAGACATTTTATCATGCAGAATTTAAAAAAAGATTTGAAACGTAAAGAGAATTAGCAAAGAGCTCTACGTTGTATAAATTTATGCTAAAAGAATGTACAAAAAAGGATGCAGAAGATTTCTCAATATATGTAGAATAGTGTCATTTTTGTTACTTCCATCTTTGACAATTCTTATTGTTTCTAAAATCTCAAATGCAGCAAATGAGGAGATTTTTAGTTGTATGGTGTAGGTCTCAAGGAAAAGAATATCATTTAAAATAAGGGAAGACGACAGGAGAAGTTTAACAATAAATAAAATAAAGCAAATTAAGTACTTCTTAATCTAGGAGCATCTAGAGTCTATAAGAGGTCTCCCTAATTTTACTTTTTTTCCAATGATTTATCTAGCATTAATTGAATTATACTTGGAAAGTCATTTAATCCATTTTAATTTTCTTCAAAAGGTCCAGGGACATATTTATGCATCTACAATCTGAAACATTGTACTTTTGCCTACCAGACTTAGCAAATTCTCATTATTTCTATAGTTTTTAGAAAAAAAATTGAGAATGCTGGCAATTGACCTAATTATCTGTTAAACTCCAACCCTCAAGAAACCCTATAATAGAGTTGAATTCTTAGTCCAAAGAACATGAAGGAAACCAAGGTGAATGCATAATCAAGCAGAGGCTGGAGTCTGCTCTATGACAAAATGTACTCCCACAGGTACTTGTGAACTCTAAAGGTAAATCTTGGTTCTGAGTTTTTCTTTTTAGAATTATTTGAGTCTCTTATAGACCAAAATTCCTAGACAACAAATTAAAATTCACATGCAGTGCTTCTTATTCATAAATCAGACTTATAGAATCTCTGACCCAAAAAGATCAAATAAATCATCTCTTTTTTTTTTCACTCACTGTCAATTTTCCCTTACTTTTGAAAAATACATTTCCCAAACATCCATTTCTATCCTTTCCAGTTTCCACTCATTAATTCCAAATTATCTTTCATTCAAAAGTTCTTTTTCTTAAATTTATTCTAAAAAAAAAATTGTGGGGAAAATATATAGTGATCTTTCACAATGAGAAGGTGACCTTGAGGAACTGCTCCTGTGTCTATGTACATGAGGAGGGAGAGCTAAGTTCGAACAGGTGAAGAGCTGCAACCCAAAACTTCACCTGTTATTAAAAACTACCCTTCAGCCCAATGTCATGGTACTTCCCCACCTTTCATTTCTTCATCATGTTTCTTTCAGAAAAATTACAGTTGCTCCAAAAACTGTTATACTTCATCTACAGTAATTGCCAAATTAATTTAAAAAAAAGTGACACACTATTGATTATAACCTGAATCCTAAACTTTTTATAAGAACCCAAAGCTTAAATTTACTCCATAAACTCCATGTCAAATAAAATAAGCTAAGAAAAGAACTTATAAATTTGACATTATTTTCGGGTTATGGCAAATATAGAACTGGTTATGCCTGGCAAATTGACTAAGCATATTTACTCTAAGATGTCTTCCAGAGACTTTCAATGTAATACTGCACCTAATTTATATTTCATAAGGTATATGCTATGGTATTTTATTCCTTATAAACATTAGTAACTATTAAATAGCTACTCAAGGATATTCTTATTATCTCATGACATAAAATATACATAAATGGATAAATAGATATGGGTACCATAAATCATTTTGTGTATTCTCTAACACTGTTTTTAAGTTATTGTTTAAATTATAACAACAGAATGGAAATAAACTAGTCTGATCTTTTCCAACCAAGTTTGAAGATAATTGTGTTTCTCCATAATAAAAGGCAATGGCATTCATTCATTCATGATTTTAAAAGTAAGCCATACACTTGTGAAATAAGTGATTTCTCCTTGAAACCTACTGGATTTATTATGCTGAGCTCTGAACTATTTTATTAATAAAACAATAATAATTGTAATATTGATTTATTTTGCTTTTATCCATGCATGTCAAAGCACTTAGTAAACATATTTCCCCTATTAATAAAATACATATAAATAAATAAATAATAAATAAGTTGAATTATTGAGAATAAAAGACTGCCCCTGATAGAAGCGAAGATCACTAAAATGGTTATTCCTTAACTTGATATTCAAGACGACCCCCATTCACTTATCCATTGACCTGCTGTCTCTATGGCAATGAGAGCTGTAGCATAGCATCATGAGCAAGAATCCATTTAGAAAAATGCTTCTAGGACAAGAAATCACATCTGACTCTTATAGATATCCTGATAGAAGAGACCTCAAATGCTTTTGAAAATTGCCTTGTTTCCATTAAATAAAATCATCCTTGAAGTATGCTTACTGTATGCAATAAGGCAATTTGTACTCAGATATGGTGTTTCTTCCTTTTGAAAGTTTATCTAGGGCCTTGTAAAATACAGAACCATATGAAGATGCCTCACTTTTATTCTTACAGAAAACAGATTGAATTTTAATGGAGTTTCCAAAGATAACAGTGAAAGTTTTCATTGACAGTTTATACTATTCCAAAGAAGATATAATCTTTGAGGGAATGGATCAAATTACTATAATCAAAATGAACATTTAGGATTAGCTCAACTAAAATCATTAAAACATTAAATCATTAAACATTTTTCATTATGCTTTAAATTTGAGAGCTTACTATATGGAAATTATATTTAAAGACTGTTATATATTATGTATTTTTCAAAAATTCAGCAAGTAGGGGCACCTGAGTGGCTCAGTTGGTTAAGCATCTGACTCTTGATTTTAGCTCAGGTCATGATCTCAGGGTCATGAGATGGAGCCCCACATGAGGCTCTGTGTTCAATGGCCATTTGCTTGAGATTTTCTCCCTCTCTCACTTCCACTTCCCTAGCCCCTCCCGCTGCCCCCCTGCTCCTGTGCTCGCTCTCTCTCAAATAAAATCTTTAAAAAGTATCCAGCAACAGAGCAAAATTTAATGTTGTATAAATCAAGAATGATATATTTTGCTATTATTGTGAACTATCTGATGGTGAGACACTATCTTACTTAAATATCTTTGAACTAATTCTTTTCTTTTTTCTGAGAACAGTAAATTTTATTTTAGCCAATGGGTTTAAATGTAAAACATACACATCATTTCAGAATGTTCAAGTGATTTTATTTTTTAAAAACTAATCTCATAAACATTAAATATGGTGACTTTCAGAGAAAATACTCTGAACATTTTCAAGTACATTCTAAAATTCATAAAATTTGTATAAAAGCTTATGTAAACAGAAGGCTTCAAAGTTGTTTTAAAGTTATTGCAGTGGGACAGGATGGATGTATAAGCTTAATTTTAGATGACCGAATATATATATGGACACACACACCTGCACACACACAAACATACAATCCAAATATATGTGTTTGATATCTAGGTAAAAGTCTGTCAGAGAGATGTTCATGATACATCATTAAATCATAAAACATGTTACAAAGGCCATGTCCAGATGATCTTCCACAAATTAAAATATTTGACATATATAAAGACTAAGTTCAGGGATAATATTTTGGAATGTTTTTTAAAGTGCAGGTCTTTGTTGTCTAATTCAGTTCTATGTTTTCCCACACCAACAGCAAAACTGGAAGCTAAAAATTTTTGTAATCTTAAAAAGATTACAAAAAATTATATTAAATAAGTAAGAAGTAAGTAAATAATTTTAAAAGCTGGAAGTTGTTGCTGGGATATTACAGAGAAAGGATAATAAACATGGTAAGCTGGTAGGAAATAAGCTAATCGATGGCATTTAAATTCTAGGTATGCTTTCAAATTCTAGTTATTGTAGAGAGATTTAAAAAATTGTGCTGTAAAAACTTTTAAGCCTTAAATGTTGCAAAGTAAATGGTAGAATCTATATGAAGAGGTAGTATATGCTACCACATGAAGATTTTTTTTTTTAATATGGGTTTGGGAGGAAGAAAGGAATGAACTGAAAGGTCCTACACTCTACCCGATTCCCCACCTCCACCTCTCCAGAAATCAATAACTGGAGGAGGGATTATAGAACAAGAAGATGTGTTTGAATATATAAATGCAAAAGAGATATGCATCTTCCTTTCTTGAGGGAATGTATAGAATAATAGTATCCAGAGTAGCATCCTAAAAAGAATATCCAATAATCTAGCTGATATGCTGTGAGTATAATAGACATAAGTGGCACAGAGTGCGTAGATAACTAGGTCAAAAATAGCCCCCTATGGGGTGCCTGGGTGGCTCAGCAGGTTAAAGCCTCTGCCTTCAGCTCAGGTCATGATCCCGGGGTGCTGGGATCGAGCCCCGCATCAGGCTCTCTGCTTAGCTGGGAGCCTGCTTCCTCCTCTCCCTCTGCCTGCCTCTCTGCCTACTTGTAATCTCTGTCAAATAAATAAATCTTAAAAAAAAAAAAGTCCCCTATGATTTTAGGGTCCTAGAGTGACATAGACCAGCATTTAAAATTTTTATACCCTAACGAATGGATAGAAAACTCAAGATGAATACCCAACTTCTGTAGCAACATGGACGGGACTGGAAGAGATTATGCTGAGTGAAATAAGTCAAGCAGAGAGAGTCAAGTATCATATGGTTTCACTTATTTGTGGAGCATAGCAAATGACATGGAGGACATGGGGAGATGGAGAGGAGAAGGGAGTTGAGGGAAATTGGAAGGGGAGATGAACCATGAGAGACTATGGACTCTGAAAAACAACCTGAGGGTTTTGAAGGGCAGGAGGTGGGAGGTTGGGGAACCAGGTGGTGGGTAATAGGGAGGGCACGTATTGCATGGAGCACTGGGTGTGGTGCAAAAACAATGAATACTGTTACGCTGACAATAAATAAATAAATAAATAACTCAAGACAGAAATTAATCCCTGGGGGCGCCTGGGTGGCTCAGTGGCTTAAAGCCTCTGCCTCGGCTCAGGTCATGATCTCAGGGTCCTGAGATTGAGCCTCGTGTGGGGCTCTCTCCTTAGCAGGGAGCCTGCTTCCCTTCCTCTCTCTCTGCCTGTCTCTCTGCCTACTTGTGATCTCTGTCTGTCAAATGAATAAATAAAATCTTTTTTTTAAAAAAAGAAATTAATCCCTGATTTGGAAAAAGAATGAAAACTGCAGTTGTTGCCATCTTCAGCTTGTGATGTGAGAAATTTATGTTTGTGTGTGTGTTTGTAGTATGTGTATATTTAGAAACCTGGAAAGCCTGCTGAAAGGCAAGCACTGAAATATTAATAGTAGTATTCTCAAGATAGGCAATCATGTATGCTTTTTATTTTCCACTTTTAAATATCTGTCTCTTCATATATTTTGTCTGTAATAATTATAAACTGATATGAAGCTAAAGACAGAGCTGCAAGGATTGATTTCTTCATGCTCCTTGTTAACATATACTTGCTTTTGATAAATATAAATTAATAATTGAAATTAAAAGGAAAAGTTGCAACTAACATCAAGGAAACAGAAAGAATGGGCTTCTTTTCTTGTAATAATTTACCAGAGCATAGATAAGTTCTTTTTTTCCTATCAGGTAAAAAAAAAAAGGAAAAATGAGAATGGAATAAATTTTTGCTATGTGTCATTAATTAATCAGGAAAAAGGGGGAAAGATAGAAAGTTCATTCAATGAACCAACCACTTCTTTAAAGCAATCTTTAGGTAGTTGTCAGTCAATAGAAAGTAATAATTGTGGATGATGATAGGATAATGTCAATATTTTAAGGATAAAGACCTAAACAAGTTTATACATTAAGGCAGGTTTTTAAAAAAGTACATTTAACAAGCATTAACTTCAGTGCAATAGTAGTAACTTAATATGTTCCTAATTTTCACAGTATTATGCAACTTTCTTTATCAGTAATGTCTAGGGTTTATCAAGTCACTGAGTAAACACACACAGAGTATCAACATATTTTCACTAATTTTTAAAAGATAACACATTCTTTACTCTTAACCTTTTTTGGTGTCATATTATGCCCCTATATGTCCTTTGCACAGAAAATAAGAAATTATATTTCCTATTTGCATGTATCATATTAAAATCTTTATGTTATCAATTATTTATTTATTTTGTGTTTCAATAAAACTTTATTCACAATGGAGCACTGGGTGTTGTGCAAAAACAATGAGTACTGTTATGCTGAATAAATAAATAAATTAATTAATTTAAAAAAAAAAAAAAACTTTATTCACAAAAACATGCTGGTGACCAGGCTGGGCCCCTGGCCATAGTGTGCTGTTGACTCCTGTCCTAGACTTCCAGTTCAAAGACACCACAGGAGATTGAAGAACAAGCAGAATGACACCAGAAGGAAACACCCAGGGAGCATTGAGGTCTGAGGCTTTCTACAGGATAGCTGAACACATTTATATACAATATGATTCATTGTTTTTTTGTTTTTTTGATATGTAATTTCATTTTTTTTTCAGTGTTCCAGATTCATTGTTTATGCACCACGCCCAGTGCTCCACGCAGTATGTGCCCTCCATAATACCCACCACCAGGCTCACCCACCACCCATTCCCCTTTCTAAAACGCTCATTTTGTTTCTCAGAGTCCACAGTCTCTCATGGTTCATCTCCCCCTCTAATATCCCACAACTCACTTCTCCTCTCCAACTCCCAATGTCTTCTGTGTTATCCCTTATGCTCCACAAGTAAGTGAAACCAGATGATAATTGACTCTCTCTGCTTTAAACTCAATTTCTTTTTTGGTAATTCCTGATAAGTTCATGTTCTTTCTGAATAAAGAAGTTAATATCTTGTACATTAAAGTGAAAAACATCAGAAAATCATAGAGAACACATGGTTTATATAAGTTCATTGCTGAATAAAAGTGAAAACATAAAACGCAGAACTTTAATTTCAAGTCTCTTGATTACACAGTACCTCTCTATGTAGGCAAAATCTACATTTGAGTGTTCATATGCCTTTTGGTGAAAATAGTTTAAGTGGACTTATGAAGACAAAATGGACATAATAAACAGAGCAAATAGAAAAAGTACAGAATTTAAGGCTTTGTGTTTTGTCTTTATGAAAATAATTGAATTTCTCTGTCTCAAAGCATATACAATATAAGTCATGAAAATATTGGCTTTAAGTATCTCCTTAGGTTAACCCATTGCAGTAAGGATGAGTAACATAAATGGAAACATACAGAATATGACTACTAAATGTCCTCCATTTTGAAATGTATAAACCAAGTGTTCTGAGACATTGAATGAAACCTTTTCAGAACCAAAAATAGAATCATCATTAGCTCTGTTTTGTTTTTGTCATGCTACTCTGTGCTTGTTCTTTGCAGAAAAGACACAGAAAGCTGTTCTTTGAATGTCCAAAAGTCATGAGGAAATAAGAACCAGAAATATCACCAGAATGTCTGTTTTATGGCTTTTGGTCCCATTTTTTTTTTCTCACTTGACAGCTTTTTTGTAGATAAGCTCTAAGTTATCCAACATTTTATTTGGCTGAACTGAACTTAACCCAGTCTGTAGATTGCTATGTGCTACCTGAAGTTTGTTTATCTAGTAGATAAAATTTAAGCAGAGAATATATGTAGAGAAAAGTATCAATTAAGAAGCTGGCCAGAATTACTTATCTCAAAGAAGAATGTGCACCATGTGGCTGTTTTGTTCTGAGCTAATATGTTAGGATTGAATCATCCCCTTGTCTGATGAAACAGGAAGTCAGGATGATCATGTATATATAAAATTTAGCAAACATTAGGCTTGTGTAGAATATTGTATGGGGAGTGGGGGAAAGGATAGTGAGAGTTTAAATTATACTTATTTTCTTTCAAGAATAATGTTGAAGCCCAACCCTAGTTTCTAAAACAAATCAATGTAGTGACTTTAATTTCAATTCCCAGAAGTACCTACTCACATTGAAAATTGTTCCCTACACATGCAAATCACTATCTACATCCAAAGTATATATGTAATTTGAATATAGGAAGACATAAATTGGAAGGTCAGTGCTAGAACACATGATGAAATCCCTTACAAGATTAAGGTCAGACATCATAGAGAAAATTATAATGTGATTAGGTACATTTATTGACAGTGAATAAAAGGCTATCTTCACTAGAGTCGCCATAGATATAATGATGGTTGACATGAATTTTATTTCATAGTCTCTGGCTATTAAACTTTAGGAAATGCAAAGATCAAGTCACTGAAACTTTCAGGGGATACCTATATACATCTCCAAAATGAAAAACTAGATAGTATGGTTCAGGCAACTGACTACTATCATGGAAGAGCCACTATGCTTACTTAAGGAGTATATAAGTGAAATATGCTCTATTTGATCATGCCAAACCTGGTAGATCAATATGGAGCTGGGACCATAAGTAACCTACTGTGACTACTGTTTTCTCTTCTGCCAATTTTATAAACAAGACAACAACCACTTGGTAATATAGATACATATCTTAAAGTAAACATATATGGAACTGACAATCCACACAAACCTGCGTGTGATGGTTAATTTTATGTGTTAACTTGCCTGACCATGGAATGCTCAGATTAAAAGTTATTTCTGGGTGTGTCTGTGGGGGTATTTCCAGATGAGATTAACATTTGAAATGCTGGATTTAGCAAAATGGATTATCTTCCTCAATGTGGGTTGGCATCATTGGATCCTTTGAGGGACTGAATAGAACAAAAGACAGAGGAAGGAAGAATCTGCCCTTTATGTGCCTCACTGGTTGACCTGGGACATTTATCTCAAAATCTCCTGGCCTCAACTGGAATTTATACCCTCATATCCCATGGTTCTCAGGTCTTCAGATATGGACTGCATTCCATCACCAGTTTTCTTGGGTCTCCAACTTGCAGATGGCAGATTGTGGGATTTTTTAGTCTCTGTAATCATGTAAACCAATTCCTTATAATAAATCTCCTTTTGGATTTATATTGTTCCTTTTCTTGGGAAAATTCTGACTCAGTGTATACACTGCGTCACTACTTTACCTACATCCTTCCAACTTTGTGTTAATAATTATTCCATCCATTCAGTTGTTGGAATTAAAAAACAAAACAAAACAACTTAGGAGTCATTCTTGATTCAGCATTTTATCTCACATCTTCCATCTAATATCTCAGGAAATCCTCTTGTCCCTACTTCTAAAATATAGAGAGATTCATGTCTCTTCTAAATACTCCCATTATTAACTATGCTTTACATGGAGTCTGCAATAGCATATCCTAACAGGTGTCTCTGTTTCTGCCTTTCTGCTTCCAGACTAATCTCTACATACCAGGGATCATTTAAAAACACAAAATCTGAATAAGCAAGATGGCAGAATAGTAGAAAACTGAAATAGGATCAAGTCCCAGAAGTTCAGCTATAGTTATGAAACCATTCTGAACACCTACAAACTCATCAGGAGATAGACGAGAAGAAGAGCAGCATAGGAAAAGAAAATCAACCACTTTTGGGAAGTTAAAATGACAAGGTGGAAAAACTCACCACAAAAAAAAAAAAAAAAAAAAAAACAAACAAACAAACAAAAAAAAAAAAACAGAAGCAGTAGCAATGATTAGGGACCTAACCAATATGGACATTGGCAATATGTCAGAACTAGAGTTAAGAATGACGATTATCAAGGTGCTATCTGGGCTCCATAAAGGCATGGAAAATATTAGAGAATCCCTTTCTGGAGAAATAAAAGAACTGAAATCTAACCAAGTTGAAATTTTAAAAAAAGCTATTAATGAGGTGCAATAAAAAATGGAGGCTCTTACTGCTAGGATAAATGAGACAGAAGAGAGAGTTAGTGATATAGAAGACCAAATGATGGAGCATAAAGAAGCTGACCAAAAAACAGACAAACAACTATTGGACCATGAGGGGAGAATTGGAAAAGTAAGTGACAACATAAAATGAAACAATGATAGAATAATTGGGATCCCAGAAGAAGAACAAAGAGAGAGGGGGGCAGAAGGTATATTGGAGCAAATTATAATAGAGAATTTCCCTAATATGGCAAAGGGAATAAGCATCAAAATCCAGGATGCACAGAGAACCTCCTTAAAATCAATAAAAATAGATCCACACCCCAACATCTCATAGTAAAACTTACAAGTCTTAGTGACAAAGAGAAAATCCTGAAAGCAGCTTGGGACAAGAGGTCTGTGACATACAATGGTAGGTATATTAGATTAGCAGCAGACTTATCCACAGAGACCTGGCAGGCCAGAAAGGACTGGCAGGATATATTCAGAGCACTAAACGAGAAAAATATGCAGCCAAGAATACTATATCCAGCTAGGCTTTCATGGAAAATAGAAGGAGAGATAAAAAGCTTCCAGGACAAACAAAAATTAAAAGAATTTGCAAACACCAAACCAGTCCTACAGGAAATATTGAAAGGGGTACTCTAAGCAAAGAGAAAGCATAATTTAATTTAAAAATTAAATTAATAAAAAAATTAAAGAAAAAAATACAAAGAAACACATCAATAATAATTCAATAATAGTGGGGACTTTAGCACCCCCCTCACTAAAATGGACAGATCTTCTAAGCAAAAGATCAATGAGGACATAAATGTCTTAAATAACACAGTGGACCAGATGGACATCACAGATATATTCAGAACATTCCATCCCAAAGCAACAGAATACACATTCTTCTCTAGTGCACATGGAACATTCTCCAGAATAGATCACATCCTGGATCACAAATCAGGTCTCTACTGGTACCAAAAGATTGGGATCATTCTCTGAATATCTTCAGACTACAGTGCTCTGAAGCTAGAACTCAATCACAAGAGGACAGTTAGAAATAGCTCAAATACATAGAGGCTAAAGAGCATCCTACTAAAGAATGAATGGGTCAACCAGAAAATTAAAGAAGAATTTTAAAAAATTCATGGAAACAAATGCAAATGAAAATACAACTGTTCAAAATCTTTGGGACACAGCAAAGGTGGTCCTGAGAGGCATGTATATAGTGATACAAGCCTTTCTCAAGAAATAAGAAAGGTCTCAATAACACAACCTAACCCTACACCAAAGGAGATGGAGAAAGAACAGCAGAAAGCCAAAACCAGCAGGAGAAGAGAAATCATAAAGATCAGAACAGAAATCAATGAAATAGAAACCAAAAGAACAGTAGAACAAATCAACAAAACTAGGAGCTTGTTCTTCAAAAGAATTAATGATTGATAAGCCCCTGACCAATCTAATCAAAAAGAAAAGAGAAAGGACCCAAATTAATAATATCATGAATGAAAGAGAAGAGATAACACCAACACCAAAGAAATACAATTATAAGAACATATTATGAGCAACTATACGACAGCAAATTTGATAATCTGGAAGAAATGGATACATTCCTAGAGACATATAAACTACCATAACTGAACCAGGAAGAAATAGAAAATCTGAAGAGACCCAAACCAGTAAAGAGATTGAAGCAGTCATCAAAAATCTCCTAACAAACAAGAGCCCAAGGCCAGATGGCTTCCCAGGGGAATTCTAACAAACATTTAAAGAAGAATTAATTCCTATTCTCTTGAAACTGTTCCAAAAAGTAGAAATGGAAGGAAAACTTCCAAACTCTTTTTATGAGGCCAGCATTACCTTGATCCCAAAACCAGACAAAGACCCCATCAAAAAAGAATTATGGACGAATATCCTTGATGAACACAGATGCAAAAATTCTCACCAAAATGCTAGGCAGTAGGATCCAACAGTACATAAAAAGGATTATTCAGGGGCGCCTGGGTGGCTCAGTGGGTTAAAGCCTCTGCCTTCGGCTCAGGTCATGATCCCAGGGTCCTGGGATTGAGCCCTGCATCAGGCTTTCTACTCCGCGGGGAGCCTGCTTCCTCCTCTCTCTCTGCCTGCCTCTCTGCCTAGATGTGATTTCTCTCTGTCAAATAAATAAAATATTTAAAAAAAAAAAGAAAAGGATTATTCACCACGACCAAGTGGGATTTATTCCAGGGCTGCAAGGTTGGTTCAACATCCACAAATCAACCAATGTGATGCAATACATAAATAAGAGAAAGAACAAGAACCATATGATACTCTAAATAGATGCTGAAAAAGCATTAGACAAAGCACAGCATCCTTTCTTGATCAAAACTCTTCAAAGTGAAGGGATAGAGGGTATATATCTCAATATCATCAAAGCCATCTGTGAAAAACCCACAGTGAATATCATTCTCAATGGGGAATACCTGGGAGCTTTTCCCCTAAGGTCAGGAACACAGCAAGGATGTCCTCTATCACCACTGCTATTAAAAATAGTACTAGAAGTCCTAGCCTCAGCAATCAGACAACAAAAAGAAATTAAAGGCATCTGAATCGACAAAGGAGAAGTCAAACTCTCACTCTTTGCCAATGATATGATACTTTATGTGGAAAACCCAAAGGACTCCACTGCAAAACTGCTAAAACTCATACAGGAATTCAGTAAAGTGTCAGGATATAAAGTCAGTGCTCAGAAATCAGTTGCATTTCTATACACCAACAGCAAGACAGAAGAAAGAGAAATTAAGGAGCCAATCCCATTTATAATTGCACCCAAAACCATAGACCTAACCAAAGAGGCAAAGAGTATGTACTCAGTAAACTAGAAAGTTCTCACGAAAGAATTTGAGGAAGACACAAAGAAACGGAAAAACATTCCATGCTCATGGATTGGAAGATAAATATTGTGAAAAATCTCTATGTTACCTAAAGCAATCTACACATTTAATGCAATCCCTATCAAAATACCATCAATTTTTTTCAAAGAAATGGAAAAAGTAACCCTAAAATTTTTATGGAACCAGAAAGGACCTCGAATAGCCAGAGGAATGTTGAAAAAGGAAAGCCAAAGTTGGTGGCATCACAATTCCAGGCTTCAAGCTCTATTACAAAGTTGTCATCATCAAGACTATGGTACCAGCACAAAAACAGATGCATAGATCAATGGAACAGAATAGAGAGCCCAGAAATAGACCCTCAACTCTATGGTCAACTACTCTTTGACAAAGCAGGAAAGAACGTCCAATGGAAATAAGACAGTCTCTTCAACAAATGGTGTTGGGAAAATTGGACACCCATATGCACAAGAATGAAACTGGTCCATTTCCTTACACCACACATGAAAATAGACTCAAAATGGATGACAGACCTCAATGTGAGACAGAATCCGTCAAAATCCTTGAGGAAAACACAGGCAGCAACCCCTTCTACCTCAGCCACAGGAACGTCTTCCTAGAAACATTACTGAAGGCAAGGGAAGCAAGGGCAAAAATGAACTATTGGGACTTCATCAAGATCAAAAACTTTTGCACAGCAAAGGAAACAGTCAACAAAACCAAAAGACAACTGACAGAATGGGAGAAGATATTAGCAAATGGCATATCATTTAAAGGACTAGTATCCAAAACCTATAAAGAACTTATCAAACTCAAACCCAAAGAACAAATAATCCAATCAAGAAGAAGTGGGCAGAATACATGAACAGACATTTCTGTAAAGAAGATATCCAGGTCGCCAACAGACACATGACAAATTGCTCAACATCACTTGGCATCAGGGAAATACAAATCAAAACCACAATGAGATACCATCTCACACCATTCATAATGGCTAAAATTAACAAGTCAGGAAATGACGGATGTTGGTGAGGAGGTGGAGAAAGGGGAATCCTCCTACACTGTTGGTGGAAATGCAAACTTGTACAGCCACTCTGGAAAATAGCATGGAGTTTCCTTAAAAAGTTGAAAATAGAGTTATTCTATGGCCCAGAAATAGCACTACTGGTTATTTACCCTAAAGATACAAATGTAGTAATCTGAAGGGGCACGTGCACCTGAATGTTTATAGCAGCAATATCCACAATAGCCAAACAATGGAAAGAGCCTAGATGTCCATCAACAGATGAATGGATAAAGAAGATGTGGTGTGTATAGATACATACATATAAATATATATACACGTATATGTGTATATATACAATGGAATACTATGTAGCCATCTAAAGAAATGAAATCTTGCCATTTGTAAAGATGTAGATGGAACTAGATATTATGCTGAGCAAAATCAGTCAGAGAAAGACAATTATCATATGGTCTCTCTGATATGAGGTATTTGAGAGGCAGGTCAGTGGGTTTGGGGGGTAGGGAAGGAAAAAAATGAAACAAGATGGGATCAGGAGGTAGACAAACCATTAGAGACTCTTAATCTCACAAAATAAACTGAGGGTTGCTGGGGGGTGGGAGGTGTAGGGAGACGGTGGTTGGGTTATGGATGCTGGGAAGGGTATGTGCTGTGGTGAGTGCTGTGAAATGTGTAAGCCTGATGATTCAAAGACCTGTACCCCTGGGGCAAATAATACATTATATGTTAACAAAAATAATTTTTAAAAAAGCCACAAAACCTGTAATTCCTCTGTTCAAAGCTTCCCATTGCTTCTCATTTCATTTTGAAAAAAAAATTAAGTTTATAAAATGAACTAGAAGGTCCTACATGAATCTCATTTCCTACTCTGAATCTCATTTTCTACTTTGTGCTCATACTGCTCCAACAATATTCGTTCTTTGGTTCCAGTCCCATGGGTTTACACATTTTTTCTGTCAGTGACACCCACATTCACATTTCAGTCATACTTGGCTTTTATTTTCTTGCAACAATATTAGTGTCCTCAAATCTAAAATATTCAAAACAGAATTTTGGTTTATTGTCTTTCCAATTCAGCTCTCCTCCCAGGTTTCTCCATCTTGGAAAATGGTACCATCTTCTTCCAAAATTGTCACAGCAATTTCTGTATCTCATTCTTATTGGTTCAATCCTTTTGGTGTTTCTGTAACCTGTGTTCCTCCCTCCATTTCCACTACTGGCACACTACCTGGATCTATCATGCCATCTCACCTGGACAACTGCAAACGCTCCCTCGTAGTTCTTTGCTTTTACCTTTACCTCACATAGCCATGTGACTCAGTCAAAATATGATCACATTATATTATTCTCTTCTACTTAAAATCCTGAAGTGGTTTTCTGTTTCCTGAAAAAAAAAAAAAAAGATAAATTCATCTACCGTATATAGGCCTTATATGTCCTTATCTTGTTGACCACTCTAGCCTCATCTTTGGTCACAGTAGCTATTTAGTTAACTGATTAGCTAGTTAATATCTCAAACTAAAAACTCAAACTTTCAAACTCACTCACATCTCAGGGATGGTTTAGTGCCTGTTATTAGTATGAAATATATTTTCCCAGATAACTAACTGTATGCCTACTTTCTTCTCATTTGTACCTTAGCTCTGATCAGTCCTGCCATCTCAGAAAGGATTCCTTGACCACATATCATGTAGTTTTCCTTCCTTAATTTTTTCTTACAACATTCTTCTTTTTTCTTATCATTTAATCATAATTCTATTCATATTTTATTCTTTTCATTGTTTTACTTGTCTTCACTACTAGTTCCAAAAGAATGGGATAAGAATAGTGTCTTTCTTTCTCACTGTTATGTCTCCAACACCTAGAACAATGCCTAGTGTGCAGCAAGTTCTCAATAAATATTCCTGGCATAAAAGGGAAACTTTAAGAGATGAGTTAAATTCCATAACTGCTTGGTTTTAAACACGTCTTCTTTTGGAACAGTAAATGTTAAAACAGCAACAACCAGTTGCAAACTTGTTATTTGTGATTATCAACTTTTGTAAGAAGTATTCCAATATTTTATGGGAAAAAAATTCATGTTAGGGCTGATCTATACCTAAGGTTTAGTACCCTTTTTTCTTTCATTCATTTTAGGTTTATAGTAGCTGATCTTCATGAATACTAGATGAGACTCCATAAGCAGACTCCCTATAGTTCATGTTTAATTCCTGAAAGCCTGGGGAGGAGTGCTTTGTAATTAATGATTATTTTGTCCTTCTAATTATACCATCTGTTGTCATTGATAATATAATACATAAGAGTATGATACTGTTCAGAACACTCTGTTCATCTGGGCACTGGTTCCTACTTAGATGAAGAATATGATCTCTCCCAGCTTTTCTCAACAGCTCATATTCCTTTTATCATTTCTGTACAATTTCAATCACAGGGTAAAAAAAAGAAAAAAGTAACATGTGATATTGGCTGCTTCCAATTTATCTGTTTATTTATTTTATTTTTTTATTATGTCAATTAGCCAGCATATAGCACATCATTAGTTTTTGATGTACTGTTCAATGATTCATTAGTTGCATCTAAAACCCAGTGCTCATCACGGCACATACCCTCCTTAATATCCATCACCCAGTTTCCCTATCTCCCCACCCTTCTCCCTTCCCTAGCCCTCAGTTTGGTTCATAGAGTCCAGAGTCTCTCATAGTTTGTATCCCTGTCTAATTTCTTCCCATTTCGTTTTCCCTCCCTTTCCCTGTGGTCCTCCATGCTTTTCCTTATGTTCCACATGTGAGCCGAGATACCCTTCAACAGATGAATGGATAAAGAAGATGTGGGTAATATCCATTTATTTTATTAAAAGTAATTATTTAAGAACAAGAATAAAATACCTCTTCAACTGCACTCACATCTTGCTTAAGATAACTGGTAAATATAAATTTTTATAGCAATCTGAAAATGTCAGAAAGTCTTATAATTAGAAAGAAAAACACATACACAAAGTTAAATATTACCTGTTATAGATAGATGGTTGGGTTGATATTGCCTGAGTTTGGTAAGAATTAGGGGAAAATACCTAGCCCTACTCTTTATCCCTGTATTATATCCATGCTACAATTCCTTAGTTTTCCAGCTATCCAAATGAATCTATACCAATAACATGCTGGAGAAGTAACTCTATAACAGAAACAAGTTGACTCTGGAACAACTTGAGTTTGAACTGTGTGGGACTACTTACAGACAGATTTTTTTTTTCTAATAAATGCAGTATAGTAATGTATTTTCTCTTCCTTATGATTTTCTTAATAACATTTTTCTTTTCTCTAACTTAATTTAACATACATTATATAATACATATACAAAATATGTGTTAATTAACTGTTATTGGTAACACCATCAGTCCATAGTAGGCTATTAGTAGTTAAATCTTGAGAGAATCAAAGGTTATATACAGGTTGTTTACTGAGTGGGAGGTCAGCACCCCTCACTGCCCTGCTGTTTGAGAGTCAACTGTACTTTTTTTTCCCATGAAATGTTCATATCCATAAATAGCCAACTACATTAAAGTATAATCCCTTGGGGGCACCTGGCTAGATCAGACAGTAGAACATGCAACTCTTGATCTCTAGGTCATCAGTTCAAAACCATGTTGGGGGTAGAGATTACTTAATAAATACAAGTTTTAAAGTATAATCTTTTGATTTTATCATTCGTTAACAAAGACCTTCAAAACAAGACCTTCAAAAAGGAGCCATCACATTTGTATATTTGAATAAAACTCACAAAATGTCATTGCAATATTAATATATATCAAATTCACAGTCCATTAACTCAAGACTCCATATTTCACACAGTAATATCAGCATTGTCCTAATGATGATGGCCATCATTATCATCTTTTTAATTAAAGACTCCATTCTTATAATTGGCATGCATTTGTGGACTCTTGAGCATAGGACAGTACAATGTTGTCTTATTCACTCAGTACTGATACCTTTTATTTGGAATTCATTTGTTCAGGAATAAGGGCTTGGAACAATGTTTTTAAAAGACAAATATGATTGAAATTTGCCTTTCAGATCAGCTCTTCAAGGTCGGAAAAAAATTCTGTGGTTGAGGACTATCATGATTTATTTCTACATAGAAATCTTTTGTAGTATTTGTACTTCACATTTATTTCACATGCAGGGGTATTTGTACCAGAATATACCTTAAAATGCAATGGAATAAGTTGAACTGGTAGTAATAAAATGGCCAGAAATTGATAAATATGTACTTGCATAGGAAGACATTTGCATTATATTATTAAGCCAAACAATAAAGATGAATTACAAAATTATTTGAAAAAAATAGGAGCCAATTCATGTTTTAAAAACAATATGTATTAATATGTATTTGAATAGCATGTTAAAACAATTATTTCTGATTGGTAGTATTGTAGTTAGGAATAGACATGAGTAAAGTATAGATATTCCTCAGTACATCACAATTTATCTACAATGAATACATACATGTGGGCAAAGTTTTGAAAACCAAACATTTTTTTAAAAATTAAAAAAAGAAAACAACACTTTAAAGACACAAAAAGCTGATTCCATTCTCTATCTTCGTTATTGTGCCTCTAAGAAAAAGACTCTCTTTGATGTAATGCTGAAAGGGCTTCAATATTTGATCAGCAACTTCCCTCAGTCACCAGAATCAAGCAGAAGGGGACTTAGCCTAACATCATGACTGAAAGATGACACCACTAAAAAGGTAGTGTTCACTCCTGCTTCTAGAAAGGTTCTGCTGTGTCAACATAAGAATAGCAGGGAAGAATGAAAACAGAAAGGACTTGATACACTGGTCTGATATCCTGTTCTATATGGCCCTCACCTTTATAAAATTGTTTTTATCATTGAAACTTAACCACACTGTAAGCAGAAAATATGGTGAAATCATTGCATATACTACAATAGTTCATTTTATTCTGTTCATATAGAAACAAATTTTTGCATTGAAGCATAGAGAAAGAACATTTGTGTGATTTTGTTTTAGACAGTTTGCATGTGTTCTCATTGTTTCAACTTCAACATGTATATTCTCAGTAAAGACATTTTTAATTTTTAAGAAAAACTATTTATAAATTCTTCCCACTAAATTATTTTTATAACTGTGCTGGTAAGGTTGAATTTGGAGCATCTGGTTTATAAATGTCTCTTGAAATGACCTTTAGTAGAATACATATCAGCACTAAAATTCTTAGACTTTCTGGAACCACAGTTTCATTTCCTGGCAAAACTGACATAGCTCCCTAATTTTCTGAGCGATAAGGTACATTCCTTATAAGTCAACTTATTTGAGTCTCTGGGGAAAAAATTATTTCTATTCCTAAAGGTTTGTGTTAACCCCCTAATTAATGAAGAATTCTGGTACAGGATTTTTTCTTAAGAACTGTCTTTTGTAAATTCCTATACCTCATTAGGGCTGAACAATTAAATTTTTTGAAATATTTAAATGCACAGAAATATTTAAAACACACACTCTTATGCACCAACCACTACCAATACAGTAATGTTAATATTTTTTTCTATTGGTTTCAGTCCTCTTTTAAGCTATTTTTTCAATATATATTTGTGTGTATATATATATATTTCATATATTCAATATATTTCATATATTGTATGAAAATATACTTTCATACAATATTTGAAATACAACTTAAATCTCATATCCCTCATCAGCCCTACTAAATCCAGTGTATATAATTTCCAAATATGGCTTTAACTTTTACCTCACATTCATGTTCCTAAACCTCACATTTTTATTCCTAAATGAAAATGAAGTAAGGGTTTTTTTTTCCACTTACTTTTTATTTATGTTTACAAACAATGTTTCATACAGTTTTAAATTTATATGAATGGAATCAATACTAGCTGTATCTTTTGACCCATTTTAAACTCAAAAACATGCTTTTGATATGTGTCCATATTGATACTTAATATGCCATTTAAATTGTTCCATTGTATGCATTATCTTTTCTCTTATATTCTACTTGGTACAGCTGACTGTTAAGATATACTTTATTTCATCATTTCACTCTTTCATTCATTCATCATCTCAGTCTTTATGCCTAATTATTTTTCTCCACTTCATTATCCCTTTTCTCCCAATTTCCTTATTATGAAAATTTTACTTAACACGTATTAGCAATTTATTCCTTTATTCCTCAGGTCTCTTAACCTTACATCCTTATTTGTCATTATCCTTTTGTTCATGGTAATTCTGTACACAGCTGTATCTATTTTGCTGGTAAATTCATCTTTATGTTTCCATTATATGCATACAACAATATAATAATGTATGGGTGAAACACACACACACACACATAAAATGCATATAATACATACCTATGTACTGGTATAATAATGTACTGCTATCATATGCATATGATATACATAATATACATGATATCAGTACATTATCATGTATTTGTATATACATGTATCTTTATATATAATATCTAATAAAATGAAGAAATTTTATTTTTACTTTTTTCCTTCTTTTTTTATATATTTTTAAGGATTTCTATCCATTTTTATGCTTTTAGGTATTTTAAACAAACATTTATTGTCTCTAGCACCTTGAAGTCCAGCCAATGCTTGTTTCTTTCTTTGCTTCTCCAACATGGAATTATAATACAAGTGATGATAATAATATTAATAAGGATGGTATTAAATTATTTTTATTGACCACTTATTTTATGCTAGATATCTTTCTAAATGCTTTAAATTAATCTCCTTTTTCAATTCTCACAACTCTATGTAGTAGCTCTTCTTATTATCTAATATTACAGATAAGGGAACTGAAGTTACGAGAATCACACAGCTAATAAATAGATGTGAAATGTATCCTCAAAGTTCAAAGTCCTTACTCTTAATCAGTACGCAATTGTCTCTCTTAATAAATGTGTGTATGTACATTTTATTAGTTAATAGTCCATTCTTGACTCTTAAGGATGAATCCATTAATCAGAAGACATTCAGCCAAACCAGATGAAGTTTCTCTCTTTCTCCTTCTTTCTCTATATGTAAATCATATTATATAAATATAAAATTTTACATATATACACACATATATAGAAATTATGTGTAACAAATCATGAAAACATTATGTTCTATTCCTTAGATTCTAAGTTGACTAGAGCCAGAGGAAACATTGTGTACACCAAGGAATAAGTCCCAATTATTTAGTATTTCTATTTAATTTACTTTATAAAATTGTATGTAGACATCAGATACTAGATTTAAACATAATTTGAATTATAGTCCTGATGAAAATGTTCATATGTTTGTGAATGTTTCTTCATTTTTAGACAAAGTATTGGGAATAATCCAATAGAACCAACCAGATATCAGCCATATATAGATCATTGGTTTTTGTTGCAATGTCCTTTCTACTGATGAGTTTGAGCAGAATCTTAATTGTGGCACACATAATTCACAAAAATTAACCCACAGAATTATGTCAGTCTTAAAGAGAAAACCCTTATGAGCTTAAACTCATTTATTCATAATCCTAATTTTCTTTCTTCCCTAAGTGAATATAATATAAATAGAAAAATAAATAAAATATACTTTGACCCAGGAGAAACCAGGAAAGTATCCTTGGCTGTCTGAATTCATTCGTGAATGAAATCATGGCTATGTGTTTTAAAAATTTTTAGAAAAAGAACATTTAAGCCATTTGTCTTATGAGAAATTTTAAAAAATATATGACTATGACTCTTTTGCCTATCTCTTTATTACCAAGGGAAAATATTTTGGCTCAATTAGGTTCACAATTTGAAGTTTAAATAACTACAAAGAAGCTTTACCTAATAGGCAACAGAAAAGGCATATGACTTGTGTTTTATGTAGGTATATTTATGTCACTAAAATAGTGCCCAATGGAACCCAGAGTGAGTCTGCTGGAGGCCTCTAGGAAGAGGATTTCTCTCTAATAGAAAGAATGCACTCACATACATCAAAAATAAAATACTTTTCTTCATAAGTGGGAGGTGTAATATGGTTTGTATAAGTTGCCTTAAATAATTAAAATCATCTTGTGACCATGTACAGAGATTTATGGACCAATTGAGTCCTGAATGATATCATTTTGGCGCAAAATTATTCATTTTAGGATCCACTTATCTCAGGTTATGTGATCTAATCAATCCACTAGAGTCAAAACAGTTTTCAGTTGAATACTGTGTTACCAAAGGTCTAAAACAGGAGTCAGCAAACTTTTTCTATTAAGGACCATATTGTAAGCATTTTAGGCTTTGTGGCCCGTACAGTCTCTGCCCCACCTACTACACCCTGTTGTAGTGAAAAAGCAGCAAAAGACAATTTGTAAATGAATGGGCATGGCTATGGTTCAATAAAGTTCTATTTATAAAATATAGGAGATCAGCATATTTTGCCTGGAGGCTTTAGTTTGTTGAACCCATGTTGAACATGCTAAATGTTACACAGTTAGAAAACATCTCCACATATCTGCGGATTTCCAAATAAGGACGTTTATTTTAATCCTTATTTCCTAATAAGGAAGCTGAATTGCAGTTTAAAAGACTTTATCACAGATACAAGTGTATCTATAAATGGTGTAGAAGTTATCTCTTATATTGAAGTTAATCATTGTTACCTGGGCTTGCACATGATAAAGGATTATACCCAAAATCCTTCGGAATGATGGAAAAGGCCCTGGGTTTTCTAACTAAATATAAACTTTTGTCATTCTCCTATTAAAATGATTGATGGATACCAAGACTATTAAGACTTGCATGTTTCTCTTTTCTGAAGATGATGAAAATATCTTCATTGTACTTAACAGAAAAAAAGTATGAAAACATTAGGCATTCTTTGGTTACCTAATGAAAACATTAGGACAATTTTCACTGACACCATCAACTTTGGTTCAAAAGAAGTCAGTATGTGGAGCTCTGAATTGCTGTTTTGCCACAAGCATTTTATTGCTCTTTCCCCCATTATAAAAGTGGCAAAGTGTTCTGAAAATGAAAATTTTTCCTCAGGGACAAATTCATAGAGATTTATTATCTTGCCTCAAAGGGATGGGATTGAGCCATTTTTACAGCCAAAAGTTACTTTTATTTTCAGCATTGGAAGTATATCTCTGCAGAATCTTACAATGTGCAAAAAGATCATTTTGTTAAGCACTTCTGCCACTGTTACAGCCACGAAGAAACCATCAGTAATATTAGCCAAGTGCTTCGATAGCATTCCAGTAACTCCCAACCAGAAATATGCATTTGAAATTTGCGTGAAACACTTAAAAAAAACAGAGTCCTGGGCCTTACTCCAGTAATACTGAGCTGCACTTTCCAGTGATGACTTTTAGATAGCGGTATATTTTACACAATCCTTCCAACATTGAAAAACATTGCTAAAAGAGAAAAAAAAAAAAAGCAATTTCCTTGATAACATGCAATTTTAAAAAGTCAGGGTCTAAAAAATGGTTATCAGCTCATAAATAATGCTGTGTGTCTACAAAATATGCAAAAATACACACCTTTATAACATTCATCAGACTTTCAAAGGCAGCATTTGAAACTGATGGCATTGGTCCTGTCAGACCTCCCGTGAGATCTGCCCTTGAATCATTCCCTCAGACTCTCTAACCCAGTGCTGATTTCATCTTTTTCTGGGAAGGCTAGTGTCAGAACAGTCTTCTGTTTTCCATGCAGGGTCCGTTAGGGCTATGTTTAGGAAGGGGAAATTTGAGCAGTTCCAGAAAGTATCCGCACCATACAAGTACACAATAGGCAACAATAAACAAAATGCCCTGCCAACTGCCTATCATGTCTACATAATCATTAGAATATTTTTGAATGCTGATGAGAATTTGCTGATTAGAAAGCAAGAATATCCGTAATATAACTATTTTAAAGCCCAAGGGATCCCATATAGAAGATGCCTAACTAGCTCTGGGGTGAGACTCACATGGAAGGATGTATTATAGATTTATTAGGCACATATAAAGTAATAGTTTATGTTTAGCAGTATTGTCTACCTTGCACAAATATAAGGGGTACTGTGTGAACTGGTAGGCTTCAAGTGTTTAACTAGTTGCCTGTTGCCATGGCTCTGACTGAGAACTGCTGGATGTTACTCTAACAAATTTAGATAAAGTAGCAATTGAAATTGAAGCTGAAAGTAATCATATTAGTCCCAGTAAAACTATGTCATACATTTAGGAAATGAGGAGAGATTATCTTTGGAAGAAGTGAATAACCACATTACTAACTTCATTGGCTGTCGATCCATCCTTACATTATTTGCCCTTTCAGTACAGCAATACACATTGAAAACTACATTATTGTAACATAACACTGTGCCTCTAGCTTTCCCATACTGCTCATTTTCTTTCCTACCTCTTTTCACTTCTTCTCAGTCTCCTTTAAAGGAAGCTCTTCCGGGGCGCCTGGGTGGTTCAGTGGGTTAAGCCGCTGCCTTCAGCTCAGGTCATGATCTCAGGGTCCTGCGATCAAGTCCCACATCGGGCTCTCTGCTCAGCGGGGAGCCTGCTTCCCTCTCTCTCTCTGCCTGCCTCTCTGTCTACTTGTGATCTCTCTCTGTCAAATAAATAAATAAAATCTTAAAAAAATAAATAAAGGAAACTCTCCTCCAAGCAACACTTATAGTTCCTCTGTGCACAAGGCATTTTTCTCCTCTCCCTATACACTTACTACCAGAGAAACTCATCATTTTGTAGTGATTCAGTTTAGATCAATATACTAATGATCTCTAAGTCCATACAGAAATTACACCTCTGTTGAATTCTAGACCATTATAGGCAACTGCTTCCATTGTACCTTCATTTATTACTCTTTTAGACATGTCAAACACATATCACAAAGTGAACCTGCCATCTCTTTCCCAAAACTACTCCTCCTTCAGCATCTCTACACAGAATAAGTGCCACCATGGCCCACTTAAACACTCCAGTCAGAATCCAATGAGTTCTCTCAATTGCTTCCTCTTTTCTTCTTTAATAATCTATTCATATCTCATTTAACTTCCATTCCTTCCTTTAACATTGTATGAGCGCAGTTCAAACTACCATCTTTTCTTCTTGGACTATTGTAATAACCTTCTAAAACCTTTCCATTCTTGTCCATTTCTAGTCTCTATTCAGCAACTGGGGTATAAATGAATCATGCTCATCAACGCTTAAAAGATTTCCACTGACTCCCATTCTCAATATTCCTACCATAGTTTAAAAGGAATGACACTGTCTAGTTCCTGCTTTCCTCTAAAGCAATATGGTTTCCCATTCTCTATCTGCCTAGATTCCAGCTGGCCTATATTCTTTCTGTACCTCTTCCACTGACTGCACAAGCTGTGTTTTTCTGCCTATATCATTCTTCCCTCAATGTTTCTCTTTCAAAGTTCTTTTCTATTCTTAAGTTTTCAACTTCAATTCCATATTCCTCAGGGAAGTGCTCCCCGCCTTTCCAGAGAAACTTAGATCCTTCTGTTTTGCCTCCCAGAGCATCTTTTACTCCTTTTTAGTTATACTATATCTGTATTTACCAGTGAACATTCCAGTACACCAATGGGTATCAATGATACCCACTGGATGCATTTTTATAAAAGTGGTGGTCTCTGTGAGTGTAAGGAACAGGCTTGGTTTGTTTTCTGCATCATTTCTTGGGTTTACCATTATTAGCTCAAATTAATATTTTTTGACTGATGAGTGAGTGAAAAATTGGTGTTTCAGTATTCATTGGTTCATGTTTATGGGACAAGTATTTATGCTTTTTGGCTCATTATTGTTAGGAAAAAAATTATGAGCATATTGACTCTTCTAGGACACCATTGTCAGTAAGCTCTCTAAGTTAACAATTTATGAGAGAGTATTTATTTGTTTGGAGAATATGATGAAGAAGGAAGACCTGAGAAATACTGAAAGGGGAGATGTGGAAGGATAATAGATGAAAAACCTGTTACATGATCATCACTGAATGCCAGTTACTTTACTCTTCCCAATTCATGTCTCAAATTATACACACTCTGTGTGCATGTGTGCATGTGTGTGAAATCTGCATGAGTTATAACACTATGGTCAAATCAGTTATATTCTTTCTAAACCTGTTTACTTTTCTATAAAATGGAGTGTAATAGTGCTACTTAAACCATAGGTTTGTTTGGTTAAGTGAAATAATTCATTAAGTGCATAACATGGAGCATTGCAAATTGTAAGTGTTAAATAGATATGGTGACAACAATTAGGATAATGTTAAAAATAAAAAATGTAGACTCCAAATAATTCAATGGCTTTATTCAATGATGGCATATGTAATAATAAACCTTTTCAGAAAGTATTTAGATGGAGCTCTCTTTATAGTGTCTCTAATAGATAATGTAACTGGGAGTCAGAATTTTCTACATAAATCAGTGGATAGTGAACATTGTTTAGTCAACTATATTACTGTGGTCTCTCCCCGTATTTATCAATGATACCAGTTGAATTCATTCCCATTTCCTCTAGCTACTCCATAGAGAATGAATATAATGGTATGCTTTTAATAAATATAGAACATAGTTTGACTAAAGAAAACTTTAAAAATAAGCTGATTGAAGACATATTAATTATGTGTTATGTGTTTATTAACAGAACTACCTAGGTATATACTCTGTAAATTCTCACCAACTTAATTTTAAATCTCTAGTTATATCAAAGTGTGCATGATTCAGTGGATTAAACTCAAACCTCAAAGCAAAAATTGAAGTAGCTTACAAACACACTGCCGTCTAGATCTAAAATGTGTTTCTCAATAACAAATCTATGTGGAGCAATATTTTTGTGAGAACATATAAAGAAGAACTTTGTCCTTTTTTTCACCCCTAAAACTTTGGGTAAAATGTTCATAGCTTTTTTAAACTGTTTTTGAAATGGATAGGTTTTAGATCTTTTTATTATCAAATTCATTTTTATTCAGAGGATTTTTAAATATGTCTGTTTATACTACAATTTTTGTCATCAAAGGACAAGGGCTGTCAACACTCTTTGACTATCAAAACCTTGCTATGGAAGCCTTATGTGGTGCTTCTTCACTTGAGCTAAATAAAAAAGATGGATTGGATGCTTTTTTGGGCACCAAGTGTTAATTGCATCCTAATAAAACCATCTATTTAAACTGTCTGCTTTGTGGTACAGTGCCATAGAGAAGGATTTCTAAAGGAAGCCTGCTAAGTTGATTGTGCTTCTAGATAATTAATTGAAATGAGGAAAGCAAGCAAAAAATAAGAATTTTATAATGTTGGCTTTCACCTCTTATTCATAACCTTTGTTATGGCATTGGTCCTATCAGACCTCCCAGACCTTTTCTAATATTACTTGCAACAGACAGAATTCTTCAGCTGTGTATGGGTCATTTTATTCAATTTAACAGCCATTGCCTTTGCATTTGACAACATTTAGGAGTGAGGAATGAGTTTAGAAGTTATTATAACATCTTGAAAAAATTACTAATTGACTTTTACTAATTGATAACATGTCTGTAAAAAACTATTATCAAGTTCAGATTGTCTGTGGCTTATTGTGTCTGTTTCTGTGATTGCCTTGTTTTATTTTAGTTGTTGGAGTCCCATTTGTATGC